>NC_045541.1:48522807-48822807 GCF_009769535.1 Thamnophis elegans
ACTCGTGGCGTGGTCGCTGGGAACCGCAGCACAGGCGCCGCCACGACGGCAGAAGCTCTGTGATGAGTGGAAGTTAGTTAACTGCGCAGGGGAGGGCGGCGGGAAGCGACCACGCCTCGCGGACTCGCGGCGTGGTCGCTGGGAACCGCAGCACAGGTGCCGCCACGCCGGCAGAAGCTCCATGATGAGTGGAAGTTCTCTGCGCGAGCAGCGGCCGCTGTTTCACTCATGCAGAGAACTTCCACTTGGTTCCGGAGCTTCTGCCACCCGTGGCGGTGCAGCACAGGGGCCTGTGATGCGAGGTGAAACGCAAAGCAGGAGAATGAGGAGAGGAGGGCTGTCTCCTCCCCCCAGCACCTCCCAATTCCCACCGGTACCATCCATTACTCACCAGTTAAGCTAAGCCTAAGCAGCTGCAACCAAAACAAAAGACGAAATGAAATGGAGACGCACGCAGGCGTGCTAAGCTAAGCGGAGTCCAGCCAATCAGTGAGCTGGCTGGGATGGAAAATTTTCAGCACGCCATGGCGTGCTGAAAATTTTCCATCCCAGCCAGCTCACTGATTGGCTGGAGTCCAGGCCAATCAATGAGCGGCAGGCTGGGCTGGCTTAGATTTTTGTGTAGGATAGAATGGAACGAGCTAGCTGCTAGCAGCTGATGGGCAGGGGAGTGAGGGAGCTGCAAGCGCCAAAATAAAGCGTGTTTTTTTAAGAACAGCCCGGGACGCGGGAAAAATCATGAAAAGGCGTGGCTGTCCCGCCAAATGCGGGACGTCTGGTCACCCTACTCTACAACCAGGTTCTCACCAACTTCATAAAAGCCAATCAAATCTGCAGGAGGGAGGATTTTAAAAAGGGGGAAGTGATGAGAGACAAGGCATTTTTAAGTGGGCCTGACCAGGGTGGGTGTGGCCAGCTCAATGTCACTTGTGTCTGGAATGACTTTGGTGGTGCTTTGTCAGCGAAAATGGGTTCCTGAGCTCCATTTTTGGCTGTGACGGCCTCCTGCAACCCTCTGCCAGCAAAAATGGAGATTGCAGCCCTCCCAAGTTCTGTTTTCGCTGGCAGAGGCACCGTGTGCCAATCTTCACTGTTTTCAGATCAGTTCTGTGAGCCAGATCTAAGCATCCCACAAGCCAGATCTGACCTGTAGGCCTTGCGCTTGACACCCCTGCCTTAAAAGTTTAAGAGCTCTAACTCATCACTGCCCACATTACTGCATTCTGAAGCAGCTGTAGCTTCTGGGTGTTTTTCATCTTCACCCATATAGAGTGTATTGCAGTATAGGTAACTCTCAAAGTTAATGAAGGAATCTCACTGAGAAACACTGACCTTTGAAACTATAACCACTCTGTCTTGCTGAGATTTAGTCTCTATCTTTTCCTCTTCATTAAACCCTGGAACACCTCGGCAGCACTTTAACAGTATCAATTATTGGACCAGGGGAAAAGAGGTACAATTAAGTACAATTAAATATTATCGGCATACAAAGTGCATCTTAGTTCACTTAAACCCCTAAAGTTCATCAGAGACCCAAGAAACCTCACCCCAACCCTAGATTAACAAACTGGACAGTGTCCTTGATGCCCACCAAGGTTTCTGGATGACAAGTTCTACTAGATGTAAATGAAGTATATTTTAACATTTCTTGCAGTTTTCTCAGTTTATAATATGGTTTGATTTATTAGGAAAACATTCTGTACCTAAATCTATAGTCCTCCGACTTCTTCAGAAGGTCTGGAGACATAATGCGGGCTTTTGTGACAAAAAGATGACGTCAAGACATTTCACTTCGCAGTCCTTGATCTCTTAAAGCAGAGGCATTGGCTTAATTTCAAAAGCCTTCTGGATCTGATCAATTCAGACCTCTAATAAGAGTGTTCTCTTCTTTCCCTGCTAAAGACATGAAGGGGAGAGAGAGAAAGAGAAAAGATGACAGAGAAGCGAAAAAGAAGAAGAAAAGCCCCTTCCCATTTTAAAGCGAGGCTTAAAAATCCTGGTATAGCCAGGCAGCATCTTTTACTGTATTCTCAATTTAATGTAGGCATTTAAAGTTTCTGAATACTTGTTGGATGAGCAGGAGAATAGGGGCTGGCTACTCATGATAGCCAGCTACTCAAGAACTAATTTTTCAAGTGGAGCCTATGGTATAGCTCTTACTTTGACATTCTGAACCTTAGATAAAGTTGAATACAAGAACCTGGATGTAGATTATATGCCTGGCATAAACCTTAACCAAGATCAATAAAGCTTTATTTCGAAACTCATCCCCGATCCTAAGAACAAGCATGGTGCCTTCAATTGATTGCATCATACAATCTTATACTAAACTTAATTCCTGTCGATGAAGTACTGATATCTTCCCATAAAGAATTGACTTTTTTTTTTTAATTTGGAGAAAGTAGATCCAACTGATTCTCCCCCTTCCACTTGCTTCAGTGTAATTTAATTTAGGAAGCACAGAAAACAAACATTAACATTTCTCCAGCACTAAGAAAATCATTAATAATGCATTTCCAGAACTTTAGGTCACCTTTATAATTGCTCTTTGAATACAAATGGGCATTAGACTGAGATGGGGAAAGACAAGCTCTGTTAAGCTTCAAGGCCTGAAAATGAAAATTTAAGAAGAAACTATTAAAATATATGCATATTACATTTATTGCAATTCAATTGATTCCAAAGATTAGTCTCATTAGTTCTGAATATTTTTTCTCTGGTTCTTTTATATACTGTACATAAGCACAACTGTTGTCAAAGCACTGAAATCTATTGATGTTCTGGGAAGTTTCCTTTGATGATAATTCAAATTTGATCTAGCAAACCATATTATTTTAAAAAAAAATCAAAGCATTCATTTCATCAAGGCTACTATTAATTTGTTAGATTTATATTGTGCTCTAGAATTTCAGGATGACAAAAAATTTTCTATCAACTTTTTCAATAATTGTCATATGGGATAGAAGTTTCATAATTCTGATATCCTGCTGGGCAATTATGTATTTAAATAAAGTTTTTCACTAATATAATTTTATTAATGTTGAATATTTACCTTTGCTATGTATCATTTTGTATCAAATTATTCTGAATTTTGAAAGGATTACACTTAACTATAATAATTGGAATTATACATTTCAATACATAAATTTATTGGGTTGGATCTAAACTTAGATTTAGGAGACTTACCCCAAACAATAAGATTCAAATTAAAATGTCCAATTTGCTTCCATAGTCTAAATATGATCCAACCAATTATATATTTATAATTCTTGTAGTGTATATATTATAATTCTCCCTCCAAAAATAACATTTGATGTATTTGTCAGAGATTTATGGGTTCGGAGTAGTTTAAAACAAGAAGATAAATACAATTAAGAAGAAGAAAAAAATAGAAACCAGCATAGAAAGTTGAAATGAATATGTTAGAGATTTTGTCAAACCAGAAAGTTTTATTGCTTTCTTTGGTTCAATCTTGTCCTTTCAAACTGCCTTTTCTAAAGACAGAATACCAACTACCTTTTCCTATCTAGATTCCTCTTGCTACATCAAGGTTGCTCCATTCCTCTTCAACTACTCCAAAGGGCACCCTAATTTTCCAAAACAGATTTTGAAGATAGAAATTGAGAAATATGTAAGAAAGGGTGTCCTGGCACCCAGTGTTCAGTTGGATACCAGTATTTTTATTTAAAATTTAAGACACTTTAACACAATCAAAGAGGCAGAGAAACCCAACATTTATATTGTAATATAAATTCTAAGGCAGTATGTACCTAAATGTGCTTTTTGTACATGAACATTCAAAAAAAAAAGACTGGGAACAGAACCCTTCTTGTGCCAGCCGGAATGTAGCACTTCCTTAGTTAGGTCTACACTGAAATTCGCACTGACTTCTCTTAAGTACTTTTTAAAACAATATAGGGTGATCTAGGACCATAGAGAGTTTTTGAGATATCTGGGGGAAATGGGTCACACTACTAAGCCTATCTGGCATTGTGTTGGGGGCCTCTTATTTTTTCAGTCAGCCCTGAAACAGAACTGTTGTGAAAACACTAAAGGTATGTTCATGCAAAGAAAAGAAGATCCATATTTGTTCAACTATTTACTCTCATATAGTTGTGCCCAGAATCTCTATGGACAAATGTTACCTCAAACCATGGAGAGTTGCTGTGGCTGTGGCTGTGGCTGTTCTTATTAACTGAGCAAATATCTCCAACTTGATATGTGGGTGGGAAAGAATCAGCCTATTGCTGCATTTGTAACTCATGCTCTATGGTTCAAAAATTATTTTGATTGGCTTTCACTTTTGAATTGAGCATAATGAAATTCAATTTAATTTTAAAATCATATTTTAAAATTAAATAATCAACATCATGTTTTTAATCTGAATACTTGCTCTTTCCCTGTTTCTAATTTTAGGGTATTACATAGTTCCTTCTAGCATTTCTAGAATGGGCCTACATGTTCCCCTTATTATATTTACTCATTATGAATTTAGAACTGCTGCATTTCATCACAAATAATGTGAGTCTCTTTCCCCAGCCACTTGTGTGTTCCCTACACAGCCTTGTCTATACACAGCACACACATAGAGAATGAGAAGCATTTCCTCCCCCATTCTAATGCCTACATGCACCAACAATTTCAGTACTCTGCCACTTAGCTAATTAAGAAAATACTGAATTTGTTTTTAAATCTAATGAGATCCCTGTTGCTATGGGGAAAATTTTCAGTCACAAACACCTAAGATGTAAATTAACTTTCAAATGAATTTTCTAATATTTAGTTCAGTAGTTTTACAGCTAGTGGGAAAAAATGTTTTCCCTTTAGTAACTCCACATGAATTGGAAGGAGATGGATATACAATAATTTCTTTCTCATTATGTATTGCAGTGAGTCATTGTCAAAATGTGTAAATCACATATATATCCACCCGGGGGCCATTAGACAAAACCTTGGATGTTCCACAACAGGAACTGAGATGCTGAAGTGAGGAATTAACACTCAGTATACTTAGATGGGAGATTAACAACAACAACAAAAAAAAAACCCTAAGAGTTGTTCTACTTCAACTTGCAATTTATTAAAACAACAGAGAAGATAAGGACAATGTTCAAGTGAGACAGAAAGCAGTGGGATCTAGTTCTGAGGAGTGCAAATTAACCAAGGAGTATCTGGGATTGGAAATGTTGGTGTATATCTTAGAAGTTGGACAAAGGGAGCGTGGGAGTTGTACAAGTAGTTTTTGATTTACAATAGGTCATTTAGTGACTCTTCAAAGTTATAATAGTGCTGAAAAAACAATTTATGACTGTTTTTCACACCTATGACCCCATCCCCATGTTCATATGATCAAAATTCAGTTGCTTGGCAAATGACTCCTATTTATGACGGTTGCAGTGTCCCAGGGCGACGTGATAACCTTTTGCGACCTTCTGAAAACAAAGTCAATGGGGAGACCAGGTTTACTTAACCATATTACTAACTTAATTGTCTTCCCATCTGGAGTCTCCTGGTCCACCCCACTCTCATTAAATCTTTAGGGAGTTAAGATATCCGGAGATAGTCTCCCACACGGCTGTATCAGCATATGAAGTGTGAGTAGCTAAGGAAGCTGTGGATGCTTTTTTTCTGTTACATTTTGTAACAGAAGAACAGCTGAAGCATGCAGTCTGTCCCCTTGCAAGACTATAGTAAGCTCAAAAAATATGAAAAAACTCCCCAAAATGAGTTAGAACTGAAGGAAAGAAATGGTAGCCTGCATTTGTCTGTCTGAGTGTGCAAGAGTGTGTAGGAGAAATTGGAGTTAGTCTGGTAGAAACTGCAACATGGCATTAGTGTTGGCAATGCCCTTTGCAAAGTAGTTCTTTGCTAGGGCTCTAGCCTGGCCAGTTTAGATACCTGGGATAGGAAGCTGGCAGAGTGAAACACCAGTAGTCCTCAACGAATCACCGCAATTGAGTTAGAATTTGTTGTAAGTGGTGCCAGTCATTAAGTGGATTGTCATGTGACCGCACCCGTGTTTAGAACCTTTGTTGCCCTACATGGTCATTCAGTGAATCCATTGTCTGCAATAGATTTTTTTTTTTTGCCAGAAATCAGAAGTAAATGTCAGTTTCAAGAAAAAGTCATAAATTGTGGTCATGTGATCGTGGGATGCTGCAAACGGCTATAACTGTGGGCTGATTGCTTGGATCCCAAAATGTAATCACATAAACCCACTGGGGGAGCATTGGAACTTCAAATTCAGGTTGTAAATAACTCTGGACAAGTTCATCATAACTCCCAAGAGTTGCTAAGTGACTAGTTCTAAGTTAAGAACTGTCTGTACCTGCATTTCTTGAAAAATCACTGGGGTAGGGATACTTTTCATGTTCTAAAGCAAGACACTGCTTTGGCTTGTTGCTCTGAAGCTGTGAACCTTTGCCTAAGTCCTACACTTTGAATGAAACAGAGAGTCTAAAAGTCATGGTGATTTTTTTTTTATAAAGCTGAGTATCTCACTAACAAAAACAGCATTACATTCTAATGTTTATTTTCTTTTTCTTTCATTTCCTGACAGTTTGGCTGGTAATCATCATCCCTTGAGGTGGTTTGGGATTTAGAATTTGGGAGCACTTTTTATTTTTATGTTCTTTTAAAAAAATAGAGTACTATGTTAAGTTTATTGAGAGAAAACGTAGCTGTTTTGGTTTGTATTTTCTTATAAATTATTCTCCCTTAAAATGGCTGACTATGAGCTTTTGGTGAAGTGATTCTGAAGCAAATAAAAATTGGAGCATTGGCAATGTACAACATAAGTATTCTAAAGTAATTAGAAACCTAAACTCTATTTCATGTCATGCATATGTTGTTAGTTATTTATTTAAGTCATCCCTCAGGAAGTAAATAGATGCGTGATTAATACATTTGTTATTTAGTTTCACATTTGCATGCATCTCAAAGCATTTTTGACAGTATTACAAAATTGCTGTAAAATGAATCTATCCCAAAAGGAACCAAGATTACTAATTAGAGTTAGTGGGGAAAAATATCTATCTCAATCTCTATTGTACAGGGGCAAGATGACTCAGTTACAAATGTAAAATTAAACAACCATGTGCAAAGGATTGGGACTTAACAAACTTAGGTAACTTAACCAGATCAAATGGTTTCACAATAGTCCCATTAAACACCCATATCTAGAGCAAGAAGTATGATAAAGCAATGACCCTTTCTCCTAGCTAGCCACTGAAATATCAGAATGAAAGAGCTGCTAATGGGCGAGATTTAAATTCTGGTATTAATCTAAACAACACCAGACCAGGATTTTTTAGAGAGTAATTTCTGTTAAATGGATTGGCTGTGAGAGATGCTGTCAACAGAGGGAAAGTTGGTGTGATGGACTACAGTGAAATGGCAGTTTCCCAGGGAGCACATGTGTGTGTGTGTGTGTGTGTGTGTGTGTTTGTGTGTGTATGTGTGTGTGTGTGTGTTTGTGTTCAGACAAGAGACAGAACAATCCAAAACTGGATAGGAAATCGAGGAAGGGAGTCGGGGTAACAACTTCTTAGAATCTCCCAGGGTATATCCATTAGGGAGGGAGTAGTAAAAGTCTAGTCTTGCAATATTCTGTCCATTCCATGTAAGCAAATAAAGAACTGAACTCTGGCTAAATTGCTCTTAGTTGTGTTTAGGCATAGCCTGACATCTACAGAATTATCATCAGAGACTTATTCCAATGGCCGTGAGAAATACTCCTGGCTATCGTTCAGCACCATTAAAAGTCCCGTCCGCTGAGTTAGGGAAAGACCCGCACAAAGCAGAGAAACCCATATGGGGAGAGGAGATTCTGTCACAGAGAAATTATGTGACAGTCATTACAAAATCATCAGTTTAAGCCCAGAAATATATGAGGCGGTAAGGAAGAAACTCAGACTGAATTACTTTGTCTCTGTTTAGTATAAGAGAGAAGGAGAGAGAAACTGTATCAGACTTTTGAGATTCTGTTATTTTATAATGATCTGGATAGTGGAAATACTTAGGGACAGCAAAATTGAAGCAAAAGAATCAGAGAAGATAACAGAATACAAAGACCTGAAAATAGAAATAGACAACTATGGCACAAGGAAGCAAAAAACAAAAAAACAAAAAAAAAAAACAATTGTAATAGGTGCAATTGTACCTTGGGTGCAATCCCAAAACAACTTGAGCACCGCTTGAGCAACATCAACTTTGACAAAATCACTATCAGTGATTGTAAAAGGCAGCTTGGTATGGGCCTACTACAATTGGCTGCAGGTGTCTTTTTCCTGCCGTCCTCCCCCACTGCTCCTCTCCCAATGGTCCTCCCCAGATGCTTTGCCTTGGACAATTCCCTTCAGAACAAATCACCCTAGCTGATTCACTGTGTGGGCCACTTAGCCGTGCATCTCAGTGGCCAATCCATGTGGTGAGAGATGGGCCTCTGTTTTTCCATTGCACATGATGTACAGAGAGGGTGCTGGGTGGGATGGGCCTTGGGTACTGAGCTTTTTCATAAGGCTCCCTCAAAAGATAGGGGAGGCAACCAGGCCACTCCTCCCTGCCAGGCATACCTTCCTGGGGGTGACATTGTGCCCTTCCACCCCTAAAAATAGAAGGTGCTTGGTTCCATTCCACTTAACCATGCCGCCACCTGCCAACCATTGCACTACTGGGGCAGGGAGAGTGGGACCAGGGCTTCCTTGACTGACCCACCACATGTCTGTATCAGGTTGGCTTAGGGTGGCCCAAGCCGCCCTGTGGCAAAAGCTGATCTGGACTCCAGGATCAGATCCTGGGATGCCTGAGCTTCTTGGCTGAACAGCACTGTGCCTCGCAGTCAACCCTCCCTGCCACACAATTATTGTCACGGTGCAGGTTTGAACACAAAACAGCTGCTATTCAAACTGGATGTGATGGTGATGGCCAGAAGGAAGAGGCAAACAGCCAGGTCCCCTTGCATTGAGTGGTTTGTCACTGAAAGAAACACCAAATTGGTATGGTACAGCTTCTATGTCCACAAAATTATTTCTTCCATGTGTGGAATAGAGGGTGGATTACCTGGTGTCTTACTTACCACTTTTACTTTTCTTGCTATAAAAAGAATTGCTGTGGTTCTCTCATAACTGAATAAAGCTGTAAAAATAATAAATCTGCAAACTTCTCCAATTTCTCCCTCCGCTGTTTTCTTTATCTTTCCTTTCCCCTTTTTCCTGTTGCAAGCACTCTCCCCATTTCCCTCTACTCTTTCTTCACCCTCCTTCTTGCACAATTAAACTCAACCAGCCCCAGAATAATGCATAGTCCAAATATCACTATGTTTCCCCTGCCACAATAGCCTTTTCATCTTGTCCCAAGGAAAGCAATGCAAAGCACTCATCTAAAAAGAAAAACTCCACCTAAGAAGCAGGTGAGAATCTGAATATATTCCATCCCGATCAAATGTGTAACATCTCATCCTTTTAGCTGAAATTCTCAGCAATTTGCTTTACAAAGACATTTTCTTGGTCAGACTATCTTACCTTACTTTCCCAAAATGTCTTCAGAAAGTAACCCCTTCAGATTTCTTGTTCCTGAACCCCAAAGTGTATAAAGATCCCTGCCTTTCTTCTGTTCAGAGCCCCTCTTTCTCTCTCTCATTTAATATAGGCAACACGTTTTTACAAAAGAAAGTGTAAACAAAGTTTTCCTTCCTGCCTTTTTTATAGAACAAACTAGAATTAAGGTTAGATCGCCATTCAAGATTGAGTATGAAAAAATGCCAATACTGACTTGCAGTCATTCTGCAAATACTTAGATCTCTTGCATTAGTACACATACACATTTTAAGCCATTGCATTATTTTTCCCCCTTAGATGGATTGGAGAAAATTGTAGAAAGAGGGCAGTTCTCCATAAATAAACAGGGAGAAATATATAATCAACATTTAAGCAGAAATACATGATTTTGCAAGCAAAGAGTTATGTAGTAGTGGAGGGAACATGAGAGTGGGCCTTATTTGTTTTCTCTTATTTACCAAGGAACATGGTGACTCAGTGGCTAAGACACTGAGCTTGTTGATCAAAAAGGTTGGCAGTATGGTAGTTCGAATCCCTAGCACCACGTAACGGAGTGAGCTCCCATTACTTGTCCCAGCTTCTGCCAACCTAGCAGTTTTAAAGCATGTAAAAATGCAAATAGAAAAATAAGAACCACCTTTGGTGGGAAGGTAACAATATTCTGTGCACTTTCGGCATTTAGTCATGCCGGCCACATGACCATGGAGACATATTCGGACAGTGCCAGCTGTTCAGCTTTGAAACAGAGATGAGAATCGCCCCCTAGAGTTGGGAACAACTAGCACATATGTGCAAGGGCAACGTTTACATTTATCAATCATTTCACCTTTTTTCAGCACAATAATTTATTCTATCTCCACGAACCATAGAAACTAATGGAACTGAATGTTGTGCATTAGATCTATCAAGACAAACCACTTAAAACATTAGATGTCTAATTAAATGAGATGTCTGCAAGGTTACTTATAATAAAATGACAGTCTAGTGTTACTTGTTGCTGAATGTTAAAGCTACATGGTGCAAAAGTCATGCTAGAGGTTGTTGTTTTTTAAATATCATGCTATTTATGTGAAACAAGAGTTGACAGTTGAATATGGCTTGATCTGATATGTTTTGTATTATGCATAAAACAAGAAAGCCAGGACATCTTCATTTTCTCTCTTTTAAGGGGAGGAAATCAGTGTGTGTTCTAGAAGCCCTTTTTCCTTTCCCCCCTCCAAAGAAAAAGTCAATGTATCGATTTTTCCTTTTTGTTAAATGGACAATGACCTATGTGAAAGCACTCTAAGAAGAGTTTTTCTGTGCAAGCAAAGTAGTGTGCAAAAAGCACCAATTCCTTCATAGGTAGATTCTACTCCAAAGTAATAACAATCCAGTTGTGGTCGTACATTGACTAAGAAAGTGCATTTGACTGTGAATTATTTAGGTCTGTATGCTATTCTTTAAAAGCTTTTTTTTTAAATCACTCTCCCCTCCCTTCTGCATTGTCAGCAAATGAGTTGGAAGATCTACAGTAAACATCTTCTAGTGGCTTAAATCTATGCTGCCTGCTACTTTAAACTTAGAAACATGTTAACATTAAGGTTCTCTGTACTGTGTGCATATTCAATGAAAAAATAAAGACTTTAACAGGCAACCATGCTGCGTTATAAGCAGAAATAACCACAACAAAAATGAAAATTTAGTACAACAAATTTAACACTTACATGAACACATATCATATATCTATATAAAGCTTGTGCACTTTTGTTCTCATTATAATTTTATTTGCATGCTTTTTTCTATTCATTTCTTTTAGTTGCTTCATTTATTGTGACTCGGATCTCAATAGACATTTAAAGTGCTGACTCTAGGGACTGATGCTCATCTTCATTTCTTAGCTGAGAGAGCCAGCATTGTCCAAAGACATTTCTGTGGTCATGTGGCTGGCATGACTATCCGTCATGTGGCAAAGAACCCTGTAACTTTGCCACCAAACTGGTACCTATTTATCTATTCACATTTGCATGCTTTTGATACACACACACACATACACACGGACAGACAGAGAGACAGACAGATAGCTACAGTATTTTATATCATACATGGTGGCTGAAACTTTTCCTAATTTTCAGAAGAGGTTTTTCTATGAAGCCTAAATAAGCTTTATTTTACAAAATAAGCAACTAGGATTCTGTAGAAATGGATCAAGTGTTGGAAGAATAGAATAGAATAGAATAGAATAGAATAGAACAGAATAGAATAGAACAGAATTCTTTATTGGCCAAGTGTGATTGGACACACAAGGAATTTATCTTTGGTGCATATGCTCTCAGTGTACATAAAAAGACATGAAAAGATACATTTGTCATAAGTTACAACACTTAAGGGTAGGTACAAATAAGCAATCAGGAAACAGTCAATATCAATATGAATCATAAGGATACAAGCAAAAAAAGTACAGTCCTGCAATCATAAGTAGGAGGAGATGGGTGATAGGAACAATGAGAAGACTAATTTAGTGAATAGTTTGACAGTGGTGAGGGAATTATTTGTTTAGCAGAGTGATGGCATTCAGGAAAAAAAAACTGTTCTTGTGTCTAGTTGTCTTGGTGTGCAGTGCTCTATAGTGTCATTTTGAGGGTAGAGATGTCCAAATCAGAAAACCATTAAACAAAATACTTGAATGAAAATTAAGACTGATGGCGTAGGTGGAAAAGGTTTATTCTTTATTGCTTACTGAGATTAATTTAAATTATAAGTAAATGTAATGCTTCATTCTCCAAGAAAAACCTATAATATTTTATATTTGTGGCATGTTTTAAACCTTCTGCATCATTTTAAACAGTTGTCATTGCCCTGTTATTTAGATAGATGATTTTGCCATTTATCAATGGAGTATAATAGACAGAATAGCCCAACAGGAAAACTGTAATGTAGCACCTTTCTATGCCACCAAGTAGGTGCATAATAAATCAGTTAGCCAGTCAGATGAACTGTTTTAATAAACTGATAGGTCAATGTGGAGTGGTGGGTTGAAATACTTATAGAAGTAAATCAACAGCTAAGGTTTATAGTAACAACACACATGAGGTCTGGCATGAACTGGATTACAACTCACAAAAGGGTCCAGAACTCTGGAATCACTAACGGGATCCAAATCAACTATGTTTTCATAATTTATTTATTAAATTAGATGCTGACAATCTCTCAATTATACAAGTCAGGGCAGCTTGCAACATAATAACAATGGTATTATAAAAGTTAAAATAGTAAAGTAAAAAGTAAGTATAAAAAGTAACAGATTGGGTGTACACAGTGGGAAGGAAGTGGAATCTTCTATTAATTCTGTAATCATATCATCATCATCATCATCATCATCATCATCATCATCATCATCATCATCATCATCCTGGGTTGATACCTAGGAGGCTGGCAGCAACCCGAACCATCCATTAGCACTAGTCAATGGTATTTGTGACACATCTTTAAATGGTCAGTTGACAGAGTTTCATGTTTAATGAATAAAAGAAATAATAATAAAAAGAAAAAATAATAGTAATAGATCAGATATCAAAGAACTGCTATTACATAATTTAAAAGTGAAGTGAATATTTCTTTGACACAAGGTTTATAAAACGATTGTTTTGTGATCTTTAAAATCATACCATCCTGTTTAAATTATTCACTTTACATTTCATTCCTTTTAATCTTCTGATAAATTTGCAGGGATGATTAGAGCTTATTTAGGAGAAATCACGTTGAAGAAGAAACATATGGATAAGGTTTATAATGTTAATTTTTTTTCCATGGATAATTCTCCAGAGAAAATCAGCAAGTTTGTTATGAACAGTATAAACATCTAGGGAGCAATTAATTTTAGGAGGATTTGGTTGACATTTCTGGCAATTTTGTCTGTAATTTTGCAGGAAGTTAATTATATTTGGGTTTTTTTTTTACTTCCATAGTATAGGTATACTGTTTCTCTGCACAGTAAATCTAGCACCAAATTGTCCTGTTATGTTGCAATTTATATAGATCACAATCATGGACAAGTGAAAGTGTGAGATTGAAAGTACTCTATTAATCTAAAGGAGATTGAACCCAATGTATGACAGGGTGATAAAACCTCTCTAGAGCAGACAGACATTTCTTGACCCAGGGACATACTGCATGTTGTCTCTTTTGTAACCCTACAGTATACCAAAGTGTAATTAGCAGTTAGACTTATATACCGCTTCATAGGGCTTTCAGCCCTCTCTAAGCGGTTTACAGAGTCAGCATATTGCCCCCAGCAACAATCTGGGTCCTCATTTTACCCACCTCGGAAGGATGGAAGGCTGAGTCAACCCTGAGCCGGTGAGATTTGAACAGACGAACTGCAGAACTGCAGTCAGCTGAAGTAGCCTGCAGTGCTGCATTTAACCACTGCGCCACCTTGGCTCTAATTATTAAGTAGACAGAATGGCTAACTAATATTATATAAATAGAATAAACATATAACCATATTACTTATTGTTAATTAATTTATTCTGACCCAACATGCTATTTAAAGATCAAATATGGTTGTTCTGACCTAGGCTTCCCCAAAAAAGCACGAAGCAGAGTCCTGGTCCCGCCTAAACCCTTTTTATTAAACAAATGTGAATTCCTCTCATTCACAGTCTTTCAAAGGAATATTTATGACTACAGACCTTATATATCTTGGAAAGCTGCCATGTAAATATTTTCCAAATGAGGTGGCGTGCAAGGAAAGACTGTGCACAGAGTCTCTGAGATTCACGGACAGATCTTCACACTCCTGAAATGAATCTAAAGACCGAACGAACAAATTGTTTCCTGCAAGTGCCCATTCCCCTTTCACTCTTCTTTTATTTCCTATGGGAGGTGCTAATCACCTTCCATCTGTGACTTTACTCCCAAGTCTATCCTGATTTCTGAGTTGTTCTTTTCTTCTAGCAGCTCCATGCATGCACACACTGGGAACAGGCTCTAGCTGTTCCTCTGCCTCACTGCTGTCTAGCTCGGTAGGCACCTGATCACTGCCAGACAGCCTCATCCCTGTCTCTGCCTCCAATGCAAAGCCCTCCTCTGAACCTTCCCCAGCCTCCAGGACTGGCCCATGCTCCTCCCCAACCTCCTCACTATCCATCTCTGTTGCCAGCTCTGCTGGCTCCTGGTAGGCCACAACAATGGTCATCAGCCAGAAATAAACATGGAGCTCCTCAAGGCTAAAGTTACCATTTCATCCAGATCAGGATGGTCCCTGTAATATTGTTAATATTTAGTCTAGTGGCTAAAATCCAGGCTAGAAATCAGAAGATGGCGAGTGTCTAGTCCCACTTTAGGCATGAAAACTGGCTGAGTAACTTTTGTCCAATTCCTGTCTCTCGGTACAGCCTAAATCAAAGGGTTGTTGTTGTGAGGAAAAGAGGAGGAGGAAGGTTAAGTATGTTAGCAATAGCAATAGCAGTAGACTTATATACCGCTTCATAGGGCTTTCAGCCCTCTCTAAGCGGTTTACAGAGAGTCAGCATATTGCCCCCAACAATCCGGGTCCTCATTTTACCCACCTCGGAAGGATGGGAGGCTGAGTCAACCCTGAGCCGGTGAGATTTGAACTGCTGAACTGCTGATCTAGCAGTAGCCTGCAGTGCTGCATTTAACCACTGCGCCACCTCGGCTCTGTTTGTCACCTTGAGTTATTTATAACAATAATAAAGGTTGGAATATAAGCAAACAAGCAAACCCTCTTTGGTGTACATGCTGCCATTGTGAAAATCTTAATTGCTTGCTATATTATCTATTTGAACACCTCAGATCTGTTTTGCTCATTGTGCACACAAATAGGTTTGAAAAAAGGAGAGAAAAAGGCAGATACTAATTTGCAAAACTGTCTCTCTGCTCCAGCTTTCTTAGCAGAGAATTATTAGGTCTTTTATTATTAGGTTTGTTCAGATCAAGAAGGAATGAGTTTTCTAAGATGCATAATGTGTTATCATTAAATTACAGATTTCCTTTTTAAAGAATTCTTTAAATGGCAACAAAAATGTTTCCATGACCAGTAATCCTGCTGAGCTTTATTAAATCTAACCAAATATTAATGACCATGGAGACTTCTTATTTCTATAGTCAAAATATGTTCTCACTTTTTTTCTTTGATCATATTTAAACTTATTGCATTTATTGTTCCCCTTAAAGGATTAAACCAATGTTTTAAGACAAATATTAGAATGTCAGTTTATTTCCGTCTGAAGCACAGCTTCGGATAATTAAATAAAAAAACGAGACATTCCAATAGAAGAGAAAGAATCTGAGTTTTAATATGCAAAATGCATATTAAGACTAAAAAGAGTAGTTCAAAAGTTGAAAACCAAACTAAACAAGAAACAACTGCATAGGGTGTATGTTTTTGTTGTGTGCATTTGGGAAGGGGTGTACAGAGAGAAATGGTTTCTGAAAAATAATTGGTTTTCCTTTGGAAGTTTTGTTGAGGGGAACTGCTGAGTGGGACATATTTTGCCCTGTACCCCTGCTGGCTTGATGCCGTCTTTATTGAAATGTGGCACAACCCACATTTTGTTAAGTTACCACCACACCCACTTTAAGCCTTTATCTGAGACAACAATATCAGATTATTAATTCAGGCAAGGGAATGGGTAAATAAAATATTTATTTGAGTCCTTCCTATAGTTTTAGACATTATTTTTGCTTTGAAGTATTCCCACTAGTGGGGCAGGATGCTGATGTTAAAATTAAAAAATGGAAGGAGTTAGCAAGGGAGTCACTGTGTATGAATTTGGTATGGTTGTGTCCACCCGGACGCAGCCGACAGCTGCAGTCAGAGCCGAAAGAAGATCCGATTGCTCTGGCACGGCTGCCGGCTGGCGGGAGAAATACTGCCACCCGATTGGTTCCCCGCCTGACAGCTGTCAGTATAAATAGCTGTCAGGCGGGCATTGTTCTGTTCTTTTCCTGTTCTTGTTAATTGTTCTAGTTGGATTAAAGCTTCTTTGAAGAACCCTCTCCTGAGTCTGTCTGAATTTAAAACTGGCGATGAGGTGGGATGAGTGACACAGACCCCATCCACGTTCCTGCCATTGCTGCTGCTTCTGTGTTCGCCGTGTTCCGCCCTGAAGCAGAATCGTGGGATGCGTTCCTTGAATGCTTCGAGGTCTTCTTGTAGGCTCATGACCTGACAGACCTGTCTGATGGGCGGAAGAGGGGCGTTTTTCTGCACTACTGTAGCCCCAAAATGTTCGCCACTGCCTGTGCCTTGTCAGCCCCTACGTTCATGCACACCATGCCGCTTGACTTGCTCTTGGCCAGGCTGAAGATCCACTACGAGCCTACTCCTTCTCGTTACGCTCGCTGTCAATTCTTCCGGCGCTGCATCCAGACTGATGGCCAATCCATTAGCCAGTACGTGGCTGATCTGAGGGCAGCTGTGATCCACTGTGAATTTGTGGATCTCGATGACGCGCTCCTTGAGCAGTTCATCTATGGTCTACAAGACATCAACCTCCAACCTCCTGTCCCACGCTGAACTGACCCTGAAGATCTCAGTGGATGAGGCGCAGGCCTATGAAATGGCTGGGAAATCCACACCAGATCTCTGCTGTTTTTCCCCAATCTGCCTTGGCTTTGCTGCCTCACTCCTCTGTCCACTGTCAACTCGGTCCAAAGGACTCATGGTCAGAGGTTGACCTTGCTGTTAACTGCCTGAGGGCTGCCTCCCTCAGGGATGGCGGTGCCTGCCTCAGCTGCGGAGGCCACCACTCTCGCTCTTCCTGCCGGTTCCATTCTGCCCTGTGCCGCAAGCGTGGGAAGAAAGGCCACATTGTGGCCGTCTGCCGTTCTCCTGCTATGGACCCGAGGGCTGCCAGGATGCCTATTCCTAGCGGCTGCCGGCCTGCCTCCAACCCTTCATCCACCTGTCAAGGGTGCTATGCTGTCTCGGAACCCGAGGGCCTGATTCAACTGCCACAGGGGGTCAGGGTAAGATGCATCTCCGCATCTTACTTGACAGCCAATCTGGCACCATGGAGCTGGACACTGGCTCAGCCCGCTCCATCATTTCTTGGGACACTCTGAAAGCCTTGTTCCCTCGCCTCCATCAGAGACACCTATCTCCCTCCACTTGTCACCTCCGTGACTACCAGGGCAACCCCATTCCTATAGTGGGCTGTGGTACCTTCTTGGTCCAATATGGCTGGTTCAAGGGCCCCCTGCCCCTGATTGTAGTCCAGAACTCCCCTGGCCTCGCTCTTGGGGTTCGACTGATTCCAAGCCTTTGGCCTTTCTATCGCTGGTGTCAATTCCCTACGCCTGGCTTCCAACCTTGATTCCCTATTGGCTGAATTTGCAGATGTGGTCGATGATGCTCTGAGTTGTTACAAGGGTACCCCCATCTCCCTTAATCTGGACCCCTTGGTGCGCCAATCCGCCTTAACGCTTGAAGGGTGCCATTTGCCCTTTGGAAATTGGAATTCAATAAACTGATCACGCAGGGCATCTTGGACCCCGTGGATCACTCCCTGTGGGAAACCCCTATAATGCTACCTATTAAGTCCGACAGATCCCTGAGGATCTGCACAGACTATAAGACCACCATGAACAAGGCATTGCAGGCGCATCCCTGCTCTGTGCCAGTTGTGCAGCATGTGTTGCACTCCTTGGGTCAGGGCAAAATTTTTGCCAAATTAGACCTGGCCCAAGCGTACCAGCAACTTCCTGTGGATGAAGCCACTGCTGTGGCACAAACGATTGTGACACACTGTGGTGCCTTTAAGTGCCGCTGGCTTCAATTTGGCATCAGTGTTGCCCCAGGGCTTTTCCAGGGATTGATGGAGCAGTTGCTCCATGGCATCCCTGGAGTGATACTGTATTTTGATGACGTCCTGATTGCTGCCGATCAATCAGGACTCGTCAAAACTCTTCAGGCGGTGCTGACAAGATTTAGAGCTTCAGACCTCCATTTGAAGCACTTTAAATGTCAGCTGGGTGTCCCTTCGGTTGAATTTTTGGGTTACCTCATAGATTCTTGAGGTATGCCATTGTCTCCGCCACCCCTTCCAACAAGGCGGAGCTCCAAGCCTTCCTGGGCCTTCTTAATTTTTACTCCGCTTTTATTACACATAAGGCTTCCATTGCGGAACTTCTTCACCATTTGTTGGATGCCTCCGCCCCTTGGGTCTGGATGAGCTGTGAGGAGCATGTGCTCACACTGTCAAACGCCTCCTGACAGCTGCCCCCATGCTCATTCAATACAATGAGTGCCTGCCCCTTTTCCTTGCCTGTGACGCCTCCCCCTTTGGTGTTGGGGCCGTTTTGAGCCACTCATTGCCCAATGGCTCTGAGGCCCCAATCGCCTTTTACTCCCGCACCTTGTCCAGGACTGAGCGCAACTACAGCCAGCTGGACAAGGAGGCCCTTCCGGCCATGGCAAGGGTAAAATGTTTCCACCACTACCTCTACGGCTGCTCCTTCACCCTCTTAATGGACCACAAGCCCCTATTGTTAAAAAAAACAGTTAAACAGTTAAACAGTTAACAGTTATTGGGCATTTTGGTAGGGGACAGACCGACCCCTCCCATTATCTCCCCCCGCATGTCCCATTGGTCTGAAATCCTGGCCTCTTATTCTTATCACCTCCTCTACCAGCCGGGTAAGCACATGGGCCATGCGGACGCTTTGAGCCGCTGCCCACTACCCATGCTTGTCTCCAACCCTGCCCCCTCCTCCTCCTCCTTTGACTCACTTATTGATGATCTGGACCTGCCGCTCTCCGCGGCTGCCATCACCCGCGCTTCCTGCACCGACCCCCTCCTTCGGAGGGTCCTGGACGCCGTCCGCCGGGGCTGGGCGGCGGATACTCTTGCCGCCAAGTTCCTGCCATTCTTCCACCACCGGGATGAGCTGTCCTCCTCAGGACTGCCTCCTCTGGGGGTCCAGGATTGTCGTCCCTGCTGCCCTTCGCCAGCAGGTCCTCCACCGCCTCCACGAGGGCCACCCAGGCATTGTGCGAATGAAATCCCTAGGTCGCAGCTATGTCTGGTGGCCCTCTATGGATGCGGACATTGCTGGTTGGGTTCAGCGGTGCCTGTCCTGCCAGGTTGTCTGGCCTGCCCTGCCTGCTGCCCCTACTCGGATGTGAAACACCCCCTCCGCTCCGTGGAGCCGTCTCCACGTGGATTTCTTTGGCCCCATGGAGGGTCACATGTTTTTCTTGGTTGTAGGCGCTCTATCCAAGTGGGTTGAACTGTTCCCTATGCGTTCCACTATATCAGGCGCCACCATCCAAATTTTGGATGCCCTTTTCACAACCCACGGCATTCCCGACGTCCTTTTCTCCGACAACAGACCTCAATTCACCTCTGATACTTTCCAACAATACTTGGCGAGCCTTGGCATCCACCACACTCAGGTGGCCCTGTACCACCCCGCTGGTAATGGCATGGCTGAACATGCTGTCTGCTCAGCCAAAGAAGCCCTGGCTCGGCTCAGTTACCTCCCCTGGCCTGCCAGGCTCCAGGCGTACCTCCATGCCCAGCATTCTACTCCGTGCCAGGCATCCGGCAAGTGCCCTTCCAAGATCCTCATAGGCCACCGGCTCCGGACCATGCTGGACCATCTCCATCCCTCTTATGCCCCCTCAAGTCTCCTGTTGAAGGAGCCCTCACGGTCCTTTCTGGTGAGGGAGGGGGGTTTCGCACAAAATTACACAGGAGAACCCAAGTGGCTTCCAGGTGTAATAATGGAATTAACAGAGCCCTGTTCTTACAGGGTCCAACTCTGCGCCGGACGACTTTGGCGGTGCCATATAAATCAACTGTGCTGCCGCGTGACGTCACAGTCGCAATACCAGCCAGCTGCATCAAATCCACAATCGAATGCTGCACACCAGCCACAACCAGCATGCCCCAGCCTTCCCAGCTGTGTGCTATCTGCCGAAACCACAGCCGGGATCTTATCTTTGAATGTTCGTGCTGGTCCAGGGACTGGGCCTTCAACTCAGCTGCATCACAACAACGGACCTCCAACAACAACGACTATGGTGGACACTCCCAGATTGAGGCATTCCCAGCACATGCGCAGAAGACTACAATATCTAGATGATTATGCATGCGCAGTCTGGGGGAATGGAGTGTTGCGTCCGCCCGGACGCAGCCGTCAGCCGCAGTCAGAGCCAAAAGAAGATCCGATTGGCTCTGGTGTGGCTGCCGGCCGGCAGGAGAAATACTGCCAGCCGATTGGTTCCCCGCCTGACAGCTGTCAGTATAAATAGCTGTCAGGCAGGCATTTTTCTGTTCTTCTCCTGCTCTTGTTAGTTGTTCTAGTTGCATTAAAGCTTCTTTGAAGAACCCTCTCCTGCGTCTGTCTGAATTTAAAAGGTATCTATATAAATTTGTTTAACAGATGATAGATATCTATAGATGATGTATAGAGGTAGAGATGATAGATAGATAGATAGATAGATAGATAGATAGATAGATAGATAGATAGATAGATAGATAGATAGATAGATAGATGATAGACAGACAGACAGACAGGCAGACAGGACAAGTTTACATGGCAATACATAGAAAAAGGTGGTGCAGTGGATAGAAAACAGTACTGTAGGCTAATTCTGCTGACTGCCAGTTTCCAGCAGTTCGGCAGTTCGATCCTGACCAGCTCAACATTGACTCAGCCTTCAATCCCTCTGAGGTCAGTAAAATGAAGACCCAGATTGTTGGGGGCATTATACTGACTCTATAAACTGCTAAGAGAGGGCTTAAAGCACTATGAAGTGGTATGTCTAAGAGAGGTGGGTTGCTCCCAGTTTGGCCCGGATCAGGCGAACCGGTAGTAGCAGTGGCTCATCCCATGCACGAGCGAACCGATAGTAAAAAAAATTGGAAACCAACCACTGAGTCTAAGTGGTATTGCTATTGCTATATCCCATTATTGTGAACCCTGCTTTAGTATAACCCCTGATGTATAGCAATTCTACAGCTGAAAAATGGAATATGCAGGAGTATCACGAAAGATACATAGGATAAAATACATTTATGAGCTTTTTAAAAGACCAATTTGCTAAAGATGATGTCTGCACACATGCAGGAGTAATCAATGGCCCCTCCCTACTCTGACAGCAAATATGGAGATATTGAACTTTCCATCTTAAAAATTAGCTGTGACAGATTATTTTCCCCAATCACCAATTTCATCTAAACTAATTAAGCAAGATCTGGGCATTTCTCTTCATTTCTTAAACAGTAGCCATACTTCATGTTTGCAAGATATCTTTTCCTCCTTTTTGTCTTTTGCAGTTGGCAGTTGAAAATTGCATATCAGCTAGCTGAATATCTTTTACCACCATCCTGATTTTTCACTAGCCAGTAAGCAAGCCAGTAAGCACCACAGAGTTCAGTGGAGTTTACTCCCAAATAATTAAATACAGCACTGAAGTCATGGTGATTCTAATATATTGGATGCTAAGTTATGGAAGCCTACTCTCCGATTTGAGTATATGTGCCCCTGAGTGTCACGATGAGTTTCTGAAGGATAAAATCTATTACATCACCATTGGATTTAATTCAAAACTAGGAAAGAGAAGGGTTGAAGAAAGGCGTAGAACATATTTTTCTAATAGAAATAATAATGGAAAATGGAGAAAACTTCCCTTCCTGTGTCCAGGGCAATAAAAAGAAAGAAGTCAGTCATATTATTCGAATGACTTAAATAACAGGAAGGCAAATAAGAAAAATAAATCAAAGATTTGTGCTAGAAATGAAGCTGAACAGGAAAAGAAAAAATACAGCAGAAGCAGTATACAGTATGTGTGTGTGTGGGGGGGGATCTAGAAAGGCAATATGAATGTGTATTTATTCCACATGTTCAAATGTCTCTTTACTTACCTGTAATGTATTCAAAGTGGTGAGCAGTGCAAAAGCCTCACAATCTCAGATCAATTACTCTGATCCTCCAAACAGCATTTTTATGTTTACTGGAGTGAAAAATGCTTCATTTTGAAAAGTATTGTGTGCAATACAATTTACTACTATAAATGGCTTTACGATAAGCTGCTTTTCTCAGTGTGATCTTTATGGATTCTGCTTGAAGCCCACAGTCAATTACTACACTGCATATGCCTGGTTGTGGGGCGTGGAGTTGGGGGGAGCTTTTTATATTTCAACCATCAGGAGAAAGATATTATACCATGACCTCCCATGGCTGTTTGTTTCTCTCCTTATTCCTGGGATTGTGAAAAAGGGAGAAAGTAACTCTGTAATAAAGATTTATGTCTAATGGTAACAGAATAACAGAATTGGAAGGGACCTTTGAGGTCTTCTAATCCAACCTCCTGCTCAAGCAAGAGACCCTATCATGTTTCAGACAAATGGTTGTCCAATCTCTCTTTTAAAACCTCCAGTGATGGAGCACCAATGACCTCTGAAGGCAAATCGTTCTTTCAGGATTAATCGTTCTGTTAGGCAATTTCTCCTTAGTTCTAGGTTGGTTCTCTCCTTGATTAGTTTCCATCCATTGCTTCTTGTTCTGCCTTCAGGAGCTTTGGGGAATAGCTTGATTCAGTGGTGGGATTCAAATAATTTAACAACTAGTTCTCTGCCTTAATGACCAGCTCGGTAGGCGTGGCTCAGTGGTCATGTGACTGTGTGGGTGTGGCCAACTCAACATCACTAACGTTGATGGGCGCTTCACCTTCGTTGTTACAATGTAATAAGGGTTAACCAGAGAGGCAGTTTCTGTAAACAGGGCAATAAAGATTAGGCTAGAAACAACACCAGAATGTTTCCTTCCTGCCTTCCTTACAGGATTAGCTCTGTAAAGTGGGGAAAAAAAACAAAATAAGATTTCTTCCAACAACAGGTTCTCCAAACTGTTTAGAAAGTTAACAACCAGTTTTCCCAAATAGGTGCGAACTGGTTGAATCCCACCGCTGCCTTGATTGCTTCTTCTTTGTGGCAGCCCTTTAGATATTGGAACACTCAGAGCTTTCAACAGCTAGCCAGTACAATTAAAGACCTATTGATTCAGAGAGAGTTTAATGTCAGAGTTAACTCCTCCCCCCAATCCTAGCTTTCTGTCATTCAGGGTATGAGAAAGTTGTAGTCCAAGACCCTGGGGTTTCAAGAAGTCCTCAAAAGCTTTGGATGCAATCCCCAGAGACTTCCAATAGTTATTATTAAATTGCAATTCTTTAATATGGCAGAATGTTCCATAATAATTATTCAACTCTATTTAACATCAATTAAATGTAAAAGAAATGGCTTCATGCTTGGTTGTTTCTTCTGGCCAACATGGTGATGCCAACCAGCTACTTAAAGCCCAAATGCAACTTATGCTCCCCAAAAAGTTGCTCATTGCTTCTTTGAAAGAAGTTATTTTGATGGCGTGCATCCATGGCTATTGCCTTGCTATATCACTATTACACATCAGTGGAATATTAATAAACAATGACTGTCTGCTATGCAAAATCAATTCATTTGTAAACTGAAGATGAAATTGATTTTACAGTTAAGAGAATGCTGGGCAATTAAATCTATAAATTACTCCAATGTCTCATGTACACAGGTACATTAATAATAGGTCAGAGAAAAGTGATGGAAAGAAATGGCCAATTAGTTCAATCAGCTCTTTCACTTCCAGACAACATTATTCTGCAATGGGCATTTATCGGTCCGCCTTTCTAGTCTTGATCTTATATCAACATCATTTACTTTTAGTTTTCCTGAGCAAAGACACAAGGGTGATTCTACATTAAGGCAGCATTAATTTCTGATGGACCAAGAGAAGCTGCATGCAGGATTAGATCCATAGTTCCAATGAAAAATAGTGCTGTAATAGCCTGAGCCACAGTAATTTGTTTAAGTTATATATTTTTCAGTTGAGGAATATGATTTGTGAGTGGAACAGTTAGCCCATAGATTGGATCGGTTACATTGAGGACTACATTTTTTCCCCTAGAAGGCACAGATGTTTTGCTGTTGGATTGTGGACCCTATTTATACTTAGAACATACCCTCTACTGATTCAGATTTCAGCCCAAATTTATGAAAATGTTAATAATGTCTTTGCTTAATGAAGATTAATTAAATATATGTTCACGGCAGGTCAATCTTTGGGTAGATATCATCATCATCATCTTAGAGAGGGGATTAATCTATTTGTTATCATTAATACCTGCCTTTGTGTTCAAACTTTACCTGTATGATTGGAATTTATTGTTAAAAGACTTGTCGCTTTGCAAAGTAAATTAATAAAGCAGTAGAAAAGGTATATTTACATAAATCTCTAAAGAACATAGCCACAAATATGCTGAATATTTAAAACAAGTCAGTTATATTCTGCAATGTGCTTTTTCTCTCTTTCCTCGTACAGTAGATCTTATCTCTACATCATTTAAAGATGAATGCCTGTTTCTCCACTGTACCTTTGTATTAACTCTCTTATGTTAAGATAATTAATTTCCTGAATTTTGTGCATTCTGCTTTCTGTTTTCTTATCTTTTCCTACTCTGTACCCAAGTTGGTCTCAACATGGTTGGCTTCTGATCTAATGACCAACTGGTTAGAGCTCTTCTACATTGGCTGTATTTTCCTGTTTTGTTCGGGAGTGGGATTCAGCTGGTTTGGACAGGTTTGGGCAAACTGCTAGTTCCAACGATCAACTGAGAGCAAACCGGTTTGCTCCAACGATCAAGTTGGCCCACCCGCCCTTGCACTTTACTTACCTATATCCTTTCAGCTGATTAGCACGGCAGAGTGTATTACCACACATCAGCTGTGTTACTCCTCAAGAAGTAACATGGAAGGTAAGTTTTGGTAAAACTGTGCATGCATGAGCAGCAAAATGCACAATCACCAAACTGGCTTGTTAAACCAGCTTGTTCAACCAGCAGGGTCCCACCACTGTTCCAATTGATCATTATAGATGAAATATGTACCTGTGACTTACTCTCTGATCATCCAAGAACCTGCTTGCTATGTAGAGATGTCTGATTCTAAACAGTGCAAGTATTTCTTGTAGTCCCATATATCATAAATGCAAAACTTAAAAAAGAAAGAAAGAAATGCAAACCACGAGTATCAAACCACTGTAATAGCAACGTTTTTTTTAAATTGCTATGCGTTCTATACCTGATTTTATTTTTATTTCCTATACAATGTGCCCATTGTAACCTAAAAAAAATCAGAATGCTACTTCCTTTTGTTGGTGTCAAACATCACCATCCTTCATGTTTTATAGTCGCTTCAGATGAAGTTTTGGTGTAAACTTTCACAGAAACTCCCCCCCACCCCAGGTTCTTTTTATTGATGAAATTTACATCTGTGCTGAAGACTAAGCTGCCCAGAAGCCTAACTCGAATGACAGATAAGGTTTATAGTTCAGTGCTAATAGAAATGAGAAATTTAGTAACCAATTTAGTGTATTAATTTCACAATACCTGGATGGAACAAAATTGAATGTGTGCTCTAATGGCACTCTTATTAAATCTGACTACTTGGGGAAGTGCTGTGAAGCACTGAAGCAAACAGATTTCTTCTGTAAAATGCATGGTGCCTCCTGGTGGTTAAAGCTGTATTTTACTATTAATGAAATAGATAATCGAATTGCCATGGTGAGCAAATTCATTGAGATTAGTCTGCAGGTGAGATGAAAAATGTATTATGCAGTGCTACATTTTTCACAGACTCAGGCAGCTTCTGTAATCTTTTTCCAGTGGGCAAATTCTATTGGTCTCTTGCTTCAAATATATAAGAGCATAAGCTAATCCTAAAATATCTGTTTATGATGGTCAAAGCCAGGCTGAGAATGGCTGATCAGGAAATCGAGTCTAAAGAGAGAGCACAAGCAGGACATAGCTTTATTCACTTAGGCTTTGGAGAGAAAGTTAATCATGCTCAGAGAACTTAAATTAGAGGACTGTCCTTGGCCTGTAACTTGACCTCTTATAAAGCTACCAACAAATCTCAGAATTTTGGGATTAGGCTGGCTTTCTTTTCATGACCTGAATTCTAGAACATTCAATATATTGTCTAAAGTGATTTCTAGAGTAGTACTTCACTGTTTTCTGATAGCCCAGGACATTGGAGGCTATCGTAATTCAAAAAAGAAACTTACAAACCAATGATAGAAACAACAAAATTCATAAGTGTGCAAAAACAGTTCTTTAAGAACATAGAGAAGAGTAAGATACAGGACTTTCAGGTGTGGATTTATGCAGTGATTTACCTCTTCTCACTAAAGTCTGTGGTGGGATTCGAATTTTTTTAACCCCAGTTCTGGGTGTATGGATTGATGGGTGTGGCTTGGTGGATGTGGCAGGGGAAGAATACTATAAAATCTCCATTCCGTCCCTACTCCAGGGGAAGGTTACTGCAAAATTCCCATTTCCTTCCGATCAGCTGAGGCTCGGGAGGCAGATAATAGATGGGGGCGGGATCAGTCAGAGGTGGTGTTTACCGGTTCTCCGAACTACTCAAAATTTCCGCCACCAGTTCTCCAGAACTGGTCAGAATCTGCTGAATACCACCTCTGCCTCAAGTGTATTATTCAGTTACAGGTAGTCCTTGACTTATGAACACAACTGAGCCCAAAATTTACATTGTTAAGTGAGACATTTGTTAAGTGAGTTTAGCCCCATTTTACAACCTTTCTTGCCACAGGTGTTAAGTGAATCACTGCAGTTGATCAGTTAGTAACACGGATGTGAAGTGAATTTGGCTTTCCCAAGGTCACGCAAAAGGTTGCATGACCTTGAGACAAAGCAATGGTCATAAGTATGAACTAGTTAGCAAGCATCTGAATTTTGATCATATGATCATGGGAAATGATAAGAAGCTTGTAAGTGTGAAAAATGGTCATAGGTCACTTTTTTCAGTACTGTTTGAACTGTCACTAAATGAACTATTGTAAGTCAAGAACTACCTTCTATTATTTTTGAATAACACAGAGGAATACCTCAAACAGGGGAATGATGGTGCATGTTAACCTCATACGATAAATTCCAATGACCTCAAAGCACAGTGCAGATCTTTGAAATGGTTCTTTTTAATTTTGTAGGTGCAAAGCCATGTAGCAATCTCCTCCCATTTGTCTTCAGTGAGATGGACCAGCTTTTTAGGTGAAGAAGTTAACAAAATGGAGTGACCAGATAAGGTAGCTTAGATCCCCCTCTATTCTTCTTTGAGATGAAATGATGTCTTTCAACAAGGCATTTTATCACATTGACACAGGGCAGTGTGATTCATTAAGGCAGCTCCTGGGCAATCCACACATGCCTAAATATCTATGGAGATCCTCAGTCATTCAGGTCAAAGAGTGATTTTTCAAGAAACAACTGGACTTTCTGGTTTTCTTTGAAGATATTTCACTTCCTATCCAAGCAGCTTCTTGAGCTCTGACTGGATGGTGGAAAATGGAAGGATTTATATTCCTTGCAGACTGCTGGTCATTTGCATTCTTTTAGCAAGTTGCAGTGAGCCATGTGCTGATCTGTACATTGGGGAAACAAAACAACCACTTCATAAAACTTATGGCACAACATAGGAGAACAAGGATTAGATCCAGCAGTTCATCTACATTTAAAAGACAAAGACCACTCTTTTGAAGACAGCAAAGTCCACATTTTAGACAGAGAGAACTGCTGGTTTGAAAGAGGCCATCTATATCAAAATTGAATAGCTCTCTCTCAACAGAGGTGGGGATACTATCTCCAGGCTACAACACAGTCCTTTCAACAGTTCCAGGAAGGGTCCACATCTATTTTCACCACTGAGGTGACCCTGATGACACAGATAAACTTCCAGTTGGCCTTAATGACTTGCTAGAAGAATGGAAAGGCCAGTTATCTGCAAGGAGTATAAATCCTTCCATTCCCCATCATCCAGTCGAAGCTGAAGAAGTTTCTTGGATGAGAAGCAAAATGTCTTCAAAGAAAAAAAGAGAAAGTCTAGTTGCCTCCTGAAAAAGCATCTTTGGGCCACACATGCCTACGTGTTCATTTAATGTCACTTGCCTTTGGTAACCTAGAGTATACTTATTCCACTTTCTTATTGTTATGTCAATGTGAAAGCACTGCTTTGCACCCATTTTCACTGAATAATAGCTTTCACATATTTATTCTTTTGTTTTATTCATTACCTTTTGCATGTGAATTAACATTATTTGGCTCCAAAGATACACAGGGAAGAAAAACTTGAAAATATATTTAGGCAGCTAGGAAGAAGTAGAAACCAGCTGATTAAATAAGAGTATAAATATGTTGCTGAAGTATTTATTCCATTAAAACATTCTGCTAGATTTCTTTCTGTAAACAGAAATTGCTAAGCTTCAAATAATTTCAGAGAACTCTTTCAACTCTGCTTTTTCTTATAATAAATGACTAGAGGCTAGACAGAAGTGTCCATCTTAGCATCTCCTTTTCTGGACACAGTAAAGGTAGCTCTCAACTTATGACCACAATTGAGCCCAAGATTTATGTTGCTGAGAAATTTGTTAAGCAGGTTTTGCCTCATTTTACAACTTATCTTTCCACAGTTGTTAAGCAAATCACTGCAGTTGTTAAATTAGTAACATGATTGTTAAGTGAATTTAGTTTCCACATTTTTGCTTGTCAGAAGGTCGCAAAAAGGGCTCACATGACCTCAGGATACTGCAACCGTCATAAATCTGAGTCAGTTATCAAGCAGCCAAAGGTAAATCATGTGACCATGGGAATGCTGCAATGGATGTAAGTGTAAAAAATGGTCACAAGTCCCTTTTTCAGTGCGTAACTTTGAAACAGAGGTGGTATTCTACTGGTTTGGACTGGTTCACCCAAACTGGTAGTGGATATCACGAGTGGCCCTGCCCACCCACCCCGGCTCTATGGAATCCCATTTAGGTCTCTCTTTTTTTTTTTTGCCAAAAGCGCATGCATGGAAGGCTGTGTGCATGCGTGTGAGTGAAGTGTCTGTGTATGTGCACACACTCACATTTGCAAACTGGTAGGGAAGGTAAGTGAATATCATCCCTGCTTTGAACGGTCACTAAGTGAAGTCTTGTAAGTTGAGGACTACTTGTATCCCATAATTAAATGAACTGGATAGGGTTTTAGGTTAGGGTCATTGAAGTTAACGGTAATTTATGAATCTTGCTTACATCTTTCTTTAGTTACTCAAAAAAGAAAACATTCTAAAATTGGAAGCTTCCTAACTTAGAAAAAAAAGCATCTGTGTACCTATTATGTGCACATATTTTAAAATAACTGTGCAAAAGCATCTCTGAAAGTAACCAATGCACCTAAAATTCTATATTTGTGATTGATTTTGCACAGCTGATTGATTAAAAAAGATACTTTTCTTGTCAGGCCCACTTAGTGGCTGTTCTAAACTGTTAAATCCTCAATTGGATTTATTAAATCTCAAAATAGGAAAGGATCCTGAGCAGTAGTGAAATCAATTTTTTTGTACTACCGGTTCTGTGGGAGTGGCTTGGTGGGCGTGCCAGGGGAAAGGATACTGCAAAATCTCCATTCCCACCCCACTCCTGGGGGAAGGATATTGAAAAATCTCCATTCCCTCCCTGCTCTGGGGCCAGCCAGAGGTGGTACAGCTGTCTGAACTACTCAAATTTTCCACTACCAGTTCTCCAGAACCTGTCAGAATCTGCTGAATTTCATCCCTGATCCTGAGGCAATGGGAAACTAAAGGTCCTTTTCTCCTCCTCTGGTAGTTTGAAGCAACCTGCTTACTTATTTACTTGTGGCTTAGCTGTAAAATTAAATAGGGAAACAGTTTCTTTAAAATGTGGAATTCAAACAGAGACTGTGAAACTACAAACAAGGCCTTAACGGTGCCAAGACGCATCTGAAGAAAATCACAAGTAAACCCCTGTAGGGGTGTCGCTAGACCTTATAGATAAGGGTTATAGATAAGGGAAGTCTGATTGAATGTAAGGCAACTTCTTTATTTACTAGTTACCTGCCATTAAGTTAGATTCATGGAGCCTGCATGGACAAATGTTCACTATGTTACTAATTTCCAGTTAAAAACCTAGAGCATTTCCAAAAAATCTGACATTATTACAATGCTACAAAAGATAATAGAATATTGAGCAGAAATTTACAGGATAATGAAAGTCTTTACAGAGTTTACTTAATATGGGACTATATACAGGTGTATATATAGGTGTACATTTGGCAACCAGATGGCTATGATTTGATGGTTAACTGGTTCATAGGCAATGGAATACCATAAGTAGAAAGTAGATGTCCAAGAACGTATACAGTATAGTATTATAGCAGAGAATTACAGATGAACACTTTATAGTAGAGAACAATTGGTCTTGATCCAAAGCTTCCTAATCCCCTGGCTATTTTTGAATGCTGCTGTTTTGTAGATTCCAGTTTGCATATAAATATTCAGCGTCTTGGTAACTTTTCTCATGTAATGGAGAATAGAGTAATGGACTGCTGAATAAACAAAAGCATTGTTTATGCTCAGCTTTTTTTCTCCTAATATGTTTTCATCTTTCTCAAGGATCAGATGTTTTTTTATTATGATGATCTGATCAGATTTTTTATTATAAGATACTTGCTCTCCTGCCTTCTTTAAATATTTACTTCAGTTACTGTATTTGCTGTTGTTAGTAGTTCTCATGAAGCCTTCCTAGACAACTTTTAGATATCCTAAAGTGTGATAAATGTGTAGAGGAAATGACAATGCTACCCCACATTTTAGTCACTTTGGACAAGACCAAAACAGCACATCCTTGGCTGACAAGGTTGGCAAAGAAAAGAAACCCAGGGGAGAAGAAGTTCTTTAGCAGGGCTGTGAGCCCAGGGAAAAAACCAAGATTGGAAAAGAAATTTGAAGGAAGAAATTGCCTCATCTAGGTCAAAGATGAAATATCTTCAGATGTGGATGGTGACAGGGACTTTGTCTTAATAGGGTTGAGTCAGAGATGGTTCCTCCCATCCTAACTTTTGCAGCCTCTAGGCACTGGGAAAGAACCTTGATGCCCTCACTGGGTCAGCCTGGAATTGAAAAAATATATAATTGGGACTGATTGATGTTTGATTAAAAGTCAAAAGAAAATACAAATAATAAACCAAGAAAGTAATCTGAATAATTTTTATCAGATCTACAAAAGAGATATGTTGAAGATCTGAAAAATTCTCTGTAATGGGATAAAGAAGAAATGAAGAGAAATCAAATCCTACAATAATATTTGAGTTAACTAAAGATTAAGGCTGTTAAAATGAAAGGAAAGAATATAAAGTAGGTTAATTTGATCAAGGCTAAAAGAAGATATGTTGCTATTTCTGGGAACCCTTTATGGATTTTCTGCTGACATGAGGGCTGAAAAGATTTTTTTATGGATTTACCTATAAATAAGGGATGGTATGAAGAGATAATTGTTTGTAAGTTTATAGGGATGAAGACTCACTAAAATTGTTTATATTTGGAATGAAGGTTGGAAATCACTTATTTACATATGTTTTCTCTTTATGATATTCTTCCTTTTCTCTTTATTTCTTTGCAATTTTTACTTTTGCTTCTCTTCTGTTTTAGTTTGCATTAAATGTTACTAATATAATCAACATTTTAATAAAAGCTATATACTGTATTACAAAAATAAGATATAATTAGTTATCATCAGCATACTGATATTATCAAACCACTGGATAACCTCACCCAGAAGATTCATGTAGATTGAAAAGATAGGAGAGAAAATAGAATGCTGCAGTCCCCCACCCCACCCAAGTAGGACCCTAGGGGACAATCTCTCTCAGCCAGACAATAGCAATAGCACTTAGATTTATATACTGATTTATAGTGCTTTAGAGAGGGCTCTCTCTAAGCAGTTTACAGAGTCAGCATATTGCCCCCAACAATTTGGGTCCTCATTTTCTCCACCTCAGAAGGATGGAAGCCTGAGTCAACCTTGAACTTGTGAGGTGCAAACTGCCAAATTGCAGGCAACCAGTTAGCAGAAGTAGCCTGCAGTATTGCACTCTAACCACTGTGCTACCATGACTCATATATTGGCAAACCATGGCTCAATATTGACAAACAGATCACCACCTTAATACAGTGCCCCCAATCTCCAATCCATGCAGCCAGTTCAGAATATTACCCTGATCAATGGTATCAAAAGCTACCAAGAGTTCAAGGAAAGAACTCAACCTTAAAAAAAGTTGACTTCTAAATGCATTTGCTGTGCCTTGTTGCATTCTGAGAAGGCAATCTTGTTTTTGTACTTCTTAAGGTAATTCTTCCCATTTTATTCCCACGAGCATTAACACTCATTACTACAGATAGGCTTGGATTATTTCAGCATAGTCAATTAATTGGAAGAACAATACATATGGAATTTAATAGAGTTGTACGTGTGAGTTGTACGTGTGAGTGTGTGTTTACTACCATAGTATAATTTTTCTGAAAAGTGGAAAGCATATGAGCAACTTCCTCTCTTATTATATCTTTATATATTTAAATATATAAAATGAGACAGTGCAATCTCATTCAAGTGTTGTCAGAAATAAACTCCAATGACTGAACGGAACATTGCACTAAAGTACAGTGTGATTTATTCAGTTTTGGCTGATATGATTTGTAAGGGATAGTTCACAGCTCAAAGTGTTAAGAGTTTAGTTCAACAAATCATGTTTTCCAAGTCACCATTTAACTTGATTTGTGAACCTGGCTAATGGGTTTGATTGTAAACTCTCAAATAAGAGTGTGTAAGACTGCATTCTAAGGGTACAATGTTGAAGATAATATTTACACACATTAACTGATGTTAGTGTCTGTTTCTCAGTAATATTTCAAGCAGCTATATATACACATATACATTTGAACTGTATATGGAATCTTATTTTTTAGTTGTATCTTCTCCTCTAATTATAGTTTCACATATTGTAATGCTATGGTTGGAAATTTACTGAGTGTTGGTGGGCTACAACATGTTTAGTCAGGGAACTGGAGAAGTGCAAGTGTTGTTACAGACATGTTGGTGACATCATAAAAAATGATGGAGCTGATGTTTTGATCATCTTTTGAGAGGGAAGAGGAGGAAAGGTCCGGGAAAGCTTTAGCAGCTGCGCATTTCGGATCAGGCTGGGCCTGGTTGGTCTTATTTTGGCTGGGTTGGGGGAAAAAGAAACAGCGAATTGATCCTCTTATGAAATGAAGTTAATTCGCTGATCGGGCTCCGGATCTCAACACACAGCCAAAATCGGGTTTTTCTATATTCCTTCCCTCCTTCCCTGGGATGGGGTGGAAGTTGCAGCTGTTGTGGGCGGCAGCTGTCCTGGGGCCTGAAATCGGAGGCGTGTTTTCTCGGGAGGAAGCTTGGCACGGTGGGACCGGGTAGCCTAAGTAGGGAGAGGCAAAAGGGAAACTGGGTTTAAAGGGAGGGTTAATATTGGGGTTGGCTCAACCTCCAGCCCCCGCAGGATTGGTCAAAGCCCAGCTGGGGAGATTCCCCTTCCTCCCCCATGCCCCCTCCCCAGGTTCCCCCATTCCTCCTGAGATCTTGTAATTGCTGTAACCAAGCACTTAACAGCTGCAAATAAAAGACCCTGCTAGCAATTCCCCTTTTGTTGCTGGTAAAAATCGTACACACACACACACACACACACACACACACACACACACACACACACACACACACACACAGATTAATAACCCCTGTTTTGCAGCCCCAGACTTAAAAAGTCATCCATCCTTCCCCCTTTTCATCCATCCATCCCTCTTTATTCTTTACATTTCTCTATACATTTCTCTATTTATTGTATTAAGTCTAGCTCTTTTTAAAAATTATTATTCTGCTGGTCTTCCTGGGCAGCCTTGATGCCCCCCTCCCCCCCAAAAAAGAGGCAAGTTAGAAATTTAAATTTTCATCCAGCATGACTAAGGTGTACTTTATCCAATTTTCTCCTCTTGAGCTTCTGTGGGCAAGGGCAGTCTACCTGTCAGCATCAGGAGTCCTGGGAAAGGAGCAATAGGGGGATTTACAAACTATATTCATGTAGACTTTCTAAAGAGATTTAGCGATGATGGGATAATAAGATGTGACAAGGCTTGCGTGATGCCATATAATGAACTTGGCTACATTGAGTCATTTGAAAAAAACTTACCATTTTTAAAGGGGGCGTTCTATTTAGGAACCGTCTCCCTACTTCCCCTCAGCAGATTCTGCTTTAAAGCAGTGGTCCCCAACTAGTGGTCCGTGGTGGACCACTGGTGGTCTGTGAGAAAATTTTGGTGGTCCGCAGAAAAATGATTTGATATTTTTATTTTATTATTTGCACTATTTATCTTTTTTTAAAAATCATATTTAAATCCGCGGGATTTAAAATTATGAATTTAGTGGTCCCTGAGATCCAAAAGGTTGGTGACCCCTGCTTTAAAGGACCCTCTTCTCCCCATCCCTCCATCCCCCCCCCCCACACCCTTGCCTCCAGGAGAGCTAGCTGTTCCTTTAACTACTTGGGTTCCCACAACCTCTGCAAACCCTCTTTATTGTGTTTAGACCCCAAGACTCCAAGGATAAACACTTTCCAGCTGCCGCACATGGTCCTGCTTCATGGAGTGTGCTGAATCCAGACCCCTGCCTCTCCAAGGAAGTTGTGGGAACAGAGCAGCAGAGACTCGGTTATCACTGCCATAGCCACCTCTTTGCTGCCATTTTTTTAAATCTTCCCTGGAGAGAGACCGAATCCACTCCATGGGAAACAGGTGTTAGAATCCCGTGTTTCTCCCCCATGGGTGAAGACCAGAGTCTCCTGCTTTTCCCTCAGACATCACCATGGAGATGAAATTCTTCTTCCATCATCATCATCATCATCATCATCATCATCATCATCATCATCATCATCATCATCATTGTCGTCGTCATGGGAAGGAGGTCTTCTGCTCATCACCTGGACAAGGCTGTGGTGGTGAAGAGAGCAATTCCTACCCTACTGGCACTTGCAAATCCCATTCAAAAAAATGCTCTGATTCCCATGACAGGAAGTCCTGTGTATTTTGGAATAGACAAAGGAGGGGTGTGTGCAAAGCGGATAAATTTAATCGATAAAATAAATCTACCCCTGTATGCAGTTGCCTTGCATAGAATCCCTGAATGAGGAGGGACCTCTGAGGTCATCCAGTCTAGCCCCATCCTCGGCATAGGAAAGCACTTTCCAACCATCAAAATCTTCATGTATTTGAACCATGAATACTTTTGCAGGCTACTTCGGTTAATTCCCATTTTTGTGACAGCTGTCTGACAGCCTTGGGCAGGGGGGGCTTTCCGCCAGAGGCAGCGCGGCGAGGAGGAGGCTCGGTCCTGGGCGAAGTGGTTCAGCCATCGGAAGTTTTTTTCCCCCCACTTCTCTCAGGCGCCGCTCTCTCTGCAGCCATGCTGTGCAAACCGCCGTCAGCAACCTGGTTTGGGTGAGACGAGGGGAGGCAGGCAGGGATCTGGTTGGGAGAGGCTGGTGATGGGGGTGGCTTTTGAAAGGAATTTTTCCATCCTGTAAACTGTTCAGAGAGAGCTGTAAATAAAAGCACCATGAAGCGTCACCCCTGCTGCTACCGCCTCCTCCTCCGCTGTGCTTTTGAGGAGCCACGAGGCCACGGGAGCCAGTAGGAAGGCAGCGGAAGGGGCGGGAGCAGAAAAAAAAGGCCCCATGCTCCTCAAAAGCACGGCGGAGGAGGCGGCGGTGGTGGCAGGGGTCATGGATTTACAGCCCTCTTTTTTTTACAGCTCAGGTGCTCCGAGCCCCCCCCCCCGGGTCAATGGTGTCCAGCTTTACCCATCTTAAAATCTGGTCACTTTACCTATGATGCCTGATTTATATCTGCTAGAAAGTAGGATTTCCTGCTTTCTAGCGAATCTAAATTGCATGGCACAGCAGATTCCCCCTCACCCCCCGTTCACTTACCTTTGCAGGCACACTTGGTAGCAGGCTCCACCTACCTGTCCGGATATCATCACGTCCATTTTTGATGCTCGGTGCATGCACAGAAGGTCCTATATGTCACTATATTGCACTAAGACTGCCTCTGACGTCAGCAGGGATTTGACAAATGGCAACGTTTAACATGGGGGCACAAAACGGAAAATTTGTCCCAGGAAAGCAGAGATTTTGAGGAGCTGGAGTCAACTTCCATCCTGCAAGGTTTCCCTTCAATCAGTAGGGTTATATTAATTTTGTCCGTACCCTCTGAGGCTAGGTTGATGGAGGTGTCAGGAAGAGACGAGGATGCTCATGTTGAAACAATCTTCTGGTCGTTGTGTAGGCTTGCGGGGCTGAGAGCTTTTGGGCGGCGGAGGAGGTCCATAAGGAGGCGGTGGTTCAAAAGATGCAGCAGGAACAGGCAGGGAGGCTTTGCAGACGTGGGCTAGGTGGCCCTTCTTGCCGCAGCGGCGGCAAACAGCTGTCTTGAAAGGACAGGAAGCTCGGGCGTGCGCCCCGCCGCAGCCAATACAGGCAGAGGAACTTGCTGGAGAACGGCTGATGGCTTGAGTTGGATGAGGCTGCTGTCGGCGGGGCTGTGCCCCAAGTCTGTCCACCTGAAATTGTAGTAAATGATCTGGCAGAGGGGCGAGTTCATCGATGAGATTCGTTATATAAGATGGCTGCTGGAGTGGAGGGGGTGCCAAGGCAGTTGAGGCTTGCGCGGCGGGTAAACCGCCGGCAACGGTCATTTGTGCCAAGTAACGTTCTATTTCAGTTGAAGAGGAGTCTGCCAACTCTGCAGCGCGAGCCTCATCTATGGCGTATACCAAAGTGACCTTAGGCTTACCTAATAGTCTACGCCTAAGGAAAATATCTTTCAGTCCACAAACAAACTGTTCTGCTAAATTTGCTTTTAGATCAGGAAACTCGCATTGCGCTGCGGCGACTCTCAGGGCTTGTAGAAACTGATTAACTGTTTCTGCAGGCTTTTGGACCCGCCTGCGGTAAGCAAAACGTTTGGCAATTTGCGAGGGGGTAGGGGCATAATATGCTTGTAGCCCATCAGTTAGCTCCTGCCAGGAGAGGTCGTAGACTGCTCTTGGAGCGGCAAAAGATCTCACAGTGGCAAACATCTCTGGTCCACAAGCAGTTAAGAAAAAGCCACACTTCCTTGCTTGGGAATAGCCCTGACGGTTGTTTGCGATCAGGAAGCATTCAAATCTTTCAAGGAATGCTTCCCACGTCTCACTCCCAACCCCAAAAGGGGCAAAAGTTGGCATGCCAGCCATTACAAGGGAAAAAAATAAAGAATTACTTGGTTTGAAGAGAAGTGTCTGTTGAATTTTCTTCTGGTTACAGGTCCCCAGTCCTTGTCGCCAGTATTATAACTTGAGAATGAAGACAGAGGCTCTTTATTCAGTAACACTGTAACCAATTTTAATGTAGCAGTAACTTGAGTAAAAGTAACAGTAACTTGTAACAAAGTAACTCTAGTAGACCGGGCTGTGCGCGCGGCTAAATGAATGTAACAAGAAGTAGACCGGATAGTCTGTAGAGAAGAGGCAGCGAAGCAGTTCCGAGTATACCGGGTTGTTCGGCTGCTCTGGGTAGATCGGGGTGGCGGTTGGAGAGAGTCTGCCCTTTTATATTCCAGCAGACTCGCGCTTGACATCTCGGCAACTGACAGGCGCGTCTGATTGGCTAAGACGCGCCTGGCTGCTGCCGAGCTGTCATTCGTAACAGCGAGGACTACCTTTTACTATACAACATGAAGATGAAACTCAAATACTTTGGCCGCCTAATGAGAAGGAAGGACTCACTGGAGAAGAGCTTAATGCTGGGAAAGATTGAGGGCGAAAGAAGAAGGGGACGACAGAGAATGAGGTGGTTGGATGGAGTCACCAAAGCAGTAGGCGTGAGCTTAAATGGACTCCAGAGGATGGTAGAGGACAGGAAGACCTGGAGGTCATGATGGGTTGGACATGACTTCACAACTAACAACAACAAGAAGAAGAAGTGACATCATCGTTTTGCTTTTAAGAGCATCATGAGTCTGACTAGAAATGTTTAAGAGTTGAGGAAATGGAAGAAACTCCCAGTTAGTTAGTGTACTGAAGTTCCTGGCAAAGCTAACAAATGTTGCAAGGCTACATCTGAGCATCTCGCTTCGGTTTCTGACATTCACCAGATGGCTTTGTACTTTGTCAGTTTCCCTTGTTGCCTCACTTGAAACCTTCTGGGAAGTTGCTGCTGGCAGCTTGAAAACCTAAATCAAACATCCTAATAATCTTTTCTGACACTGTGTGTAAACATGGAAGTACAGAGACGAAAAATAAAGCTTTGAGTATGATTTGGAGATGATTGAAAGGAATTAAAAATGATCAAACCCGGGAAATGTTGGAAGAACCAATGGGGACCACAAAGATTTTTTTTTTTAGAATTAGGAGATTCAGCTATCCCGAAGGCTTATTTAAATCAAGTGTTTGAAATGTATCATAAGGATATTTCATAGACTGTATATCTCTGTTTTTTTAATCTATCTATTTTTTTCTCAAAGTACTCTAAAAACTTGTAAAGCCTAATTAGAAACAAACAACATTTCTGTAAACTGAACTAACCAATCCACAACTAAGCAGTTCACCCTTAAAATGGAGGGGTGAGTCTCATCCACACTAGACATAGCTACTGGGATGCTTGATTGTTGCCACAATGACCAGAACCAATAGAATTGGAGTCCAAAAGCATCTTGAAGCTTACAAGGTCCTAACCTTAGTCCTTAGAGATAATATTTTGGGTTGACTTAAGTTGTACATAAGACTTACTTCAGCATGAATTCATTTAGAAATAAATATATGAATATCTAGGAACCCAGTGCAATGTTTCTGTGCTGATGATATGAGCTCTTATCATTCTACATCATTAATAAAGGATGCTTCATATTTCTAGGTCAATAAAAATATTTAGAACATTTTTCAGGGCTTTGTCCATGGATTAAGCTACTACTTTTTGTTCACTAAAGAACCCAATCTTTTAAATAAGTATCATTGGAAAAAGGCTGTTGAAGATGCTGCCATTCCTTAGGCATTTAAGGATGCATTAAATAAAAATGCATTATGTGGATTATACAGTTGATGGATTTCCTTGGATTTCACAAACTAGCATCTAAAATGAATCATACTATGAATCCATCTGGATGTGTTATGTGTTATGCATACTTTCTCTTTCTCTCTCTCTCTCTCTCTCTCTCTTACACACACACACACACACACACATTCAGACATCCCTTTTAAAAATAATATAAAATTATTGGACTATTGTTAAATTATTGATTTTTTTCCTTATGGTTTTATAATGATAAATGGAACAGATAGTGCATTACATTAAATAAAAGGTAGAAAGTATTAAGAATATTGTATATGTAGTCTGGAATTGACCTATTGGATAGCTTTGCCAATCTTTTTTAGTTTAAATTATTTTTAATAACCGGTAGGAGGAAGAATCTAATTTGACATAAGTATACTATTGGAGTTACACTTTAGAGTCTTATGAGTCCTAATGAAGCCTCAGTAGATATACAGTTGAAGACTATTGTTATTTATTCACTTTATAAATCAAACTTGTTTTGTGAAACTGAATATAATCCAAACACCGGAAATAAGAAGTAATGATGGCATACATCATTGCTGCATAATTTTATTTCATTTTATAGCCTGAAAAATATGGCAAGTTCTATAAAAGTGACAAATGACGCAGCAGCTTAATAAATAGCTGTAGTTTATGTATTGCAGCTGGATAGGAGTATAGATGGAAATTCCTTAATGCAGAAGAATTGATGGAGAATATCCAGCTAAAAGCATGTATTTTTTCAGTGTCTATCTTGAATAAGAATTATTAGCTGTAAAGAAATTATCTAAACGCATGCACGCACGCACGCACGCACTCACGCACACAAAGACATAATTTTCCTGTACTCATTTCTATTTCTATTCTATTCTATTCTATTTTTCCTGTCACATTTCCAAGTGTTACTTGGCGCTGTGTGTATGTGTGTTTATGTATGTATGTATGTATGTATATATGTATGTATGTATGTATGTATGTATGTATGTATGTATGTATGTATATCCATATTGTGATTATTATACTTTCAATCAAAAGTAATAAAATTAATACAAATATAAATTAACTTTGCCTAAATTTCAGTCTGCCTGCCTGCCTGCCTGCCTGCCTGCCTGCCTGCCTGCCTGCCTGCCTGCCTGCCTGCCTGCCTGCCTGCCTGCCTATCTATCTATCTATCTATCTATCTATCTATCTATCTATCTATCTATCTATCTATCTATCTATCTATCTATCTATCTATCATGACCTCCTCCTCTTCCTTCTCTTCCTATCATCTACCTATCTATTTTCTAATGAAATGATAAATAACTAGAGTCTTAAGAATTACTTGTTTGCAACTTTGCATAATAAAAGGCAAAAAAAAAAAGATAACAGATCCAAACGAAGGGGTATATCCAATCTTATATGTTGTTTACATGTAGACAAAGTTAGGAACAATTTGTGTATCATTATTTTGTTGTGACACCAAATGTTTTAAAAGCTGTGCTGTTTATTCCCAAATGTTAAACTTTTAGTTTGTTTCAGTATTGGCCACTGGAATCTCTCTCCTTTCCCTCCAATGGACCATAACTTCATTTAAACTGACTCTGTTTCAAATTCATCTTATCCTTCAAAATCCACAAAGCATGGATTTTCCCTCCATTGGCATCTTTACACAATAATACATGGGAAGTGGAAGCCCATTTTTCTTTTCAGACAGGAGTATTGTTATCTAGACTGAAGTTTCATTTCCTAGCATCTTTCTTTGAAACTATCACCTGATAATTACACCAAATAGAAAGTAACCATTAATCAAAAATGTGATACAACCATTTATCATAATCTTCCTTCTTTCCTATGTGAAGCTTCATGGTAAAATTAATCAGTCAAACATAATTTCACCAATATATATCCTTCCTCCTTTGAATTAACTGTCTAAATCTGTGATGTTTAATATGAAAGAGTGATTGAGATCCTAAACTGTTAAAAGTGCCTTTTGTCATTATTGGAGAGTACTTTAAGCTTAGTGTGACAGAGATGCTTGTAGGTAGGGAACTGACTGACTAATGAGTAGCAGAAAGCAAACTCTGGACTTTCTAGAGAACTTGCTGAAGTTTACTCTCACTAGTACTCTGACTATTGGGGGACAGGGGTTGAATAACAAAATAATAGAATAACAGAGTTGGAAGAGACCTTAGAGATCTGCTAGTCCAATGCCCTGCTCAAGCAAGAAACCCTATACCAGACAAATGATTGTCCAGTCTCTTCTTAAAAATCTACAGTCTTGGAGCATCCACAACTTTTGATGGAAAGCTATTCCACTGATTAATTGTTATTTCAGGATATTTCTGTTTATTTCTAGATTGGTTGTCTCCTTGAATAATTTCCATCCATTGCTTCTTGTCCCGCCTCCAAGTGCTTTGGACTAACTCTTTCTTCTTTGTTGCAGCCCCTTAGATATTAGAATGCTGCTATTATGTCAGCCCTAGTCCTTCTTTTTAATTAAACTAGACATACCCAATTTCTGCAACTATTCTTTGTATGTTTTAGTCTCCAGTACCCTAATAATCTTTGTTGTTCTTCTCTGAACATTTTCTAGAATCTCAACATTTTTTTATATCATGGCAATCAGAACTGGCTGCAGTATTCCAAGTGTAGTCTTACTAAGCCATTCTAAAGTGGTGGTGAGGAAAACAGTCTTAAATTGTTTTTTTTAAACATTTTTTATTCACTGCTCTAAAATACAAACTTCAAGGGAAAAAAACTGTTCTTGACTTAATGAAGATTTTTGGATGATATTCCCTTATCCCAGCAACTTTTTAGAGGTTATTTTACATAGCTTAAGAGCTTTCAAGAATGCAATTGGATGAAAAAATGGGGAAAAATCACTGATGGAAAAGAGTAGGGAAAAGCATAGAAAGAAATATCTTTTCCAGGAAAGTTTAAAAGAAGGAAGAAATAGAGCCCCAGTGTGAAATGTGTGAAATTATTCCAACAAGCTGCTTTAAAACTGAGAAATGATTATAGGGCTTCCCAGCAGAAGGTTGATGTAAAGATTGTTTTCAAGACCAATCTACATTTCCAAGAATCATCTATAATTGTTTCCACTAAATATGAGGATCAACAGGTTGGGCAGAAGAAAAGATTTTTAAATTAATGGTGCAGTAGCTTATTTACAAGGATTGAAATGTATTCTACCAATGTAGAATAGATCTCTTCTTTTTGAGCCATCTCCTCCTGTACATCATTCTGAAAACCTTTAAACTTCTTATTAAAGGGAGAACAAACTCTCACTGCAGCACACATCCTAGTTTTCTAGTCCATAATTTAATTTAGAGAAATATTTAAAATAAAATAGAGTTAAAACTCTGAACTACTTCACATTCCTATTAATAAAGCAATGCTTCCCTTATTTAAACCCTCATCCCAGCTTTAAGATATGTTTTCCAACATGTATTCCTCCGAAATGGTAATTGTTCCACTGTCATTAACCTAATGTGGTTATTGGTTCTTTAGCATGTCATATAGTCAGCTCACCTGAATGTAGCTATAGCAGTTAAAAGCACTTCCTGTCTGTTTAGAATTTGGAGGTTTGTAGAAGTACCTGTATGTTGAGATAGTTTCCTATGAAGGAGCCTATGTTTTTGTGGCAGGTGGGGATAGAGCAGGTTGATCAACCTTTGCAACATTTTCAGAAAAGTAATATATGGATCTAGCCATACTGAGCAAGCTTAAAAATAAGCCTTATTCGATTCCATTTGTGCTATTGAATTTTTATTTATTTAGTTACTGCTGTCTTCTAAAAGACTTTTTAATCAATTATAACTTTACATAATTTGGTTGTGACTTTTGATCTTCTTGCACCCTGTTGAGATATGTACCATTAAGTTGGGTCAGTTCTTATTGACCACATAGAGAGAATTTCTCCATGATGATCTGTTCCTAACATGATCCTTCAGGTCTTCAGATGGTGCATCCATTTCCTCTATAATTGAGTCTATCTATCATGTTTCTGGTTGTCCTCTTCTTCTCTTTCCTTCCGCCTTTCCCAGCATTAGAGTCTTCCCTAGCTAACTAGGTCTTCACATGGTGTGCCCCAAGTAGAGTTGACCCTTGTCTTCGGAATTCATAATATAATCTTATCTCAATGCATTTCTTGGTCAGAGGCTAGAAGAGGCTGACCTAAATTTTAAACTAAAAAAATGAGATGATGAACAGACTCCACTGATACATATTGTATTCTTCAAATTTCCACTGATGAACCTTGCAGATAGAAAATGTCTAAAATAAGACTTTGGATATCTACAATGCAAATTATTCTCTCTTCATTTCTTACCTTATTGACTGAAACTACATGTAGAAGATTAAAAGCACAACATTCTGGTTTTTCATTTTCTCCTTTATTATTAAAGTTTAGAAAAATAATCTGTTCCAGGTATGCCTTTCTTTTTAAAAGGATAGATGTAGCCAATTTCCTTTACTCTGAAATTGCTATTCTCAGTTGCTTTAGGATTTCACAGCACCCCATGAAATAAAAAATCATTTTGACAGAATCTATTCACCTATCAAATTTCTAAAAAGCAAGATAAATGCTTTCTTTTCTGCCTTGCCTCTTTAAGTTTTTCATAAAGTATATGTGTTCCCACCTTCACTCCTGTAATACTATCATTATCACATAAATCTCTACTTCAAATTTCTTCTGAATTCTGTTTTTTAAAGCCTTGTTTTCAAAGAGGACTCTGGAGAAAAAAGGCCAGGAAAGAAACACCATTTTTAATATTTGCCATTTCCACCCACTCGCTTAGATTTTAGGCACATTTATCAATGAGTGAGAGTTTTGAAACATTGACGATATTCATCAATATTAACCTCTGATCGCTCACTTTTGCAAAAATATTCCTAGTCCACTTTCTGAAATACATAAAGGTGCAAGTCAGGTTAATACAGTTAAAACTCAAAGACATGGATCTATTAAATGTTGCAGTTTTTTTTTCAGAAGTGGCTCATTAATACTAATACTTCAGGTGAGAAGGACTTGCTGGGGACATCATTGTTCCCAGTGGGATGCCCAAATGGGGCATCTTTTGCATCTTTGTGAAGTTGCCCTCCAATGTGGTGCCCATTTTTCTACTTGTGGCTTTTGAACTGGGTTAGCAGGAGTTGGAGCATGTGATTGGAGCCTCTCTCCCACCCATGGCAGCAATGGATCTTGAACATGAGGCTGCCAATCATCAGCCCAGTGTTCTAAACTTGGGAGCACCACTTCGCTTAAAGTGACTCATTAAATATGATTCCATATATATATTAAAAACATGCACATTAGTATCCTCCTATATATTTTTAAGGACATGGTGGCTCAGTGGGTAAGAAACTGAGCTTGTTAATCAGAAAGGTTGGCAGTTCAAATCCCTAGCCCCATGTAACAGAGTGAGCTCCCATTACTTGTCCCAGCTTCTGCCAACATAGCAGTTTGAAAGCATGTAAAATGCAAGTAGAAAAATAGGGACCATTTTAGTGGGAATGTAACAGTGTTCTGTGCACCTTCAGCATTTAGTCATGCTGGCCACATGTCCACAGAGACGTCTTTGGACAGCACTGGCTCTTTGGCTTTGAAACAGAGATGGGCACTGCCTCCTAGAGCCAGGAACGAATAGCACATATGTGCAAGGGGAACCTTTACCTTTACCTTTATATATTTTAAGCTTTCACACCTGTGTTGATATACCTCAAGAAGAGTTAACATATCTGTTCAGGTTCCCTTAACAGTTCACAAGATTTAGATCTAGCAATTTTATTTAGAAAAATATCACAGGACAAACATCTTAAACATCTGACAATTAAGCAACCCTGTAATTTAGAACTATTCTATGATTTATGAATCAAAGCCATTAAAATTATTCAAGGTCATTTGAAACTGATTTTATATTGATAGATAAATCTATTTCACTGACTGTCTGAAAAGATAAGGTGGAACTGATTGTTTCAACATGAATGTGTACAGATAGTGAATTATTATCTAACTCAGGGTTTCCCAAATTTTGCAACTCATTGACCTCTTTGTAAAGTTTCAGATTGTTCATCGACCCCAAAACATTTATCATATGAAAATTATAAGTACTACTTTAACTAATAGTTAAAATTATAATGATACTAGATAATAATATATAATACTAACTTCATAAAATAGATTTAAAAATATAAGAGTTAACATACATTTTTTTACTGAAGCTGCTGGTATCCTTAATTAGAAGGTTGGATATGATGAGTGTCTACCAGGACACTGATATTTGGAAATTGGTGAGTTTTAGTCATAAGTTGCCATATTCTTCCAGGTTCAATGGTTGCACCATTTATCAACTACCTATTGATCCCCAGACATTGCTCTCTCTTGACTCCCAGATATATTAATCCCTTGGCTAATTAAATTTAGCCTTTGAAATCAATATTTACCTCTTGGGCACCCTGGTCTAATTGGTGAAATGAAAAGCTAAAGGTCTTGGCTCCTGCTGAACTCAAATCCCAATTATTATTTTTACTTCTTTAGTTCCATCTTCCTTTTTAAAATAGTTATATAATATCTGGCCTGCAAATATCATGACCATCATTAGAAATATCAGTAAAGGATTTTCTGATTGTTGTTGTTGCTCTTGTCCTCTGTGTTAGGTTCCGAAAGGTTAATGAAAACAGCCAAACACAGAAACGGTTTGAAATGCAGTTTGTATTCTTCCTTCCGCATAAACTGACCAACAAAGCACTAAGGCAATGAATAGAATGTCAGAGCTGCCACCCAGTGCTCCACCACCTTTTACAGTTATTTAGTAATTAGGATAACCTGCATCCAGCGCATGCGCATACCCATCCCACCCGGCAATTAATCATGGATTGTTGTCAGTCAGTTATCACTAGCTTTGTAGATTTACTCAGCTGTTTATGGAGGAGTGAAGCCTGGTGAGTCTTGGCAGCTGGCCCAGGTTTCTCCCCTGAATGGCAGCTCCAGGCCTCTGGGCTGGCCGGAACTGACACTCTGTACTTTTGTAGTCCAGATATGATATGCCTAATAAAAACAAACTCCAACATGCAGTCAAGGAAAATATGAAGTCAAATATGAACATAACTAAAGGCTGCAGCATTACAAAGACAGAAATACAACTGAACAGAAAGCTATTCAAATCATAACAATGTTGATTTTGTTAAAAACTATAGTTTTTATACTTAAAATGGCTTCAAGTGACAGATCATACATTACATGCTAGCCCAGAAAGCTTCATTATACCAAGTAAGATTATTTGTCCACCTAATGCAGTATTGTCTTAACTACTAGTAACTGGCAAATGCTCACCAGATATTTATACATCACATTTCCCCTGCTATCCTTGGATATGTTAGGGAACCTTCTGGAACCTTCTCTGTGAAAAATCATTGAGAACTTTCCCTGTGAAAAATCTGGAACTTTCTCTATGAAAAATCATGTTCTGTCACTGTAGTATAGTCCACATTAAAATCAAGCACAACTTAAAAAAAAACCAAGAAATTATCTAGGACAGTCCTGAAATATCTGTCTAATTAGCTGATATGTCAAACTTGTTTACATGTTGTTTACCTTACTTGTTTACCTTCTCTATATTTGGCTTGGCATATTATATGAATCCAGTCCCTGAGATTTATAATTTGTATTTTATGATAAATATGCAAAACTACCCATTCTGGTATTTCCTGGTGTGTTCTATTTTATTCCTGGAACATATAAATCCAGCATTTTGACCGGATTAGGTAATTTTTCTGAAAATACATATTTCATAAATGACACTGTTTAACTGTAGATCATACAAATTGTCATTGAGTTAAAAAAGCAGTTGGGACTGGAATTTTCATTATTAAGTGAAGAAATTGTAGAAATTGGAAGTGTGACAACACATGGCTGAATACATATAGAGCGAGGGTGGTGCAGTGGTTAGAATGCCGTACTACAGGGCTAACTCACTGCTCACTCCATGAGTTCAATTCTGAGCAGCTCAAGGTTGACTCAGCCTTCCATCCTTCTGTGGTCAGTAACATAAGGGCCCAGATTGTTAGGGGTAATATGCTGACTCTGTATTCCGCTTACAGGTTTACAACCTCTATAAAACCACTTTATAAAGCACTGTGAAGGGGTATAAAGTCTGTTATTGCTATTACTATCACTGCAATCCCTGTAGTTGTTAAGTGAATATCACTAGATGTTAGGCAAGGACGCATCCCAATCCAAAATATTCCCAGCTTGACCTTTTCATAGTACAGCTGTGTGAAAAAGTCCTACATGCTTTCAGTTTTAAGCTGTATTTACATGTTTAATCAACTTTTCACTCATAGAAACCACACAAAATTAGCACTTTGATGAAAATTCCTGTAGTCGGATTGAGATGCATATTTTTTATTAATATAACCAAAGTCTTTTTAAGGTTTTGAGTGAGTTGTGTTAAAACAAACACAACTTGAATTTTTGAGAATGTTAGGATTGAAAGTAGCCAATCAGCAGTGAGATTTGACTGACCAATCAAAATGCAGAGAGGCTAAATCTGTGAGCCAATCAATGTTGTCATACTCTCTGACTATAAATAGAGATGAAAATCATCAAGAAATTTAATTTAGCTCTGGCTGCAGGCAAGGATTAAGACCTTTGCTTGGACCAGTACTGAGCAGCACCACCATTGTGCTTCATGAAGAGGGGTACTCCTGTACAGAAATAGCCAAGAGAGTGAAATGCCATTGCACCACAGTGAGCAGAGTGGTTGAAAATTACCAAATAACTGGTTCAGTTGATGACAGGTTCTGCTCTGGAATACCAAGAAAGTCGACAAAACAGCAAGATTGGGCTCTACAATGCATTTCAATGGCTGACAGGAAGCTCACCTCACCTCAGATTACAAAAATTTGGGGTGAAACGTGATGTAAAAGTGTGCATAAGCACATTGCGTTGCAGATTGCTTGCCAGAGGGCTCAAAGGCTGTGGGGCTCAAAGTAAACCTTTGCTCACAGACACTCACCACTCTCGTTGACATGTGTGGGCCAAGAAGTATGCCAAGTGGACCAACGAACAGTGGGCCAAGGTCATTGTCAATGATGAGAGCAACTTCTTTTTGACTGGGAATCAAAGCAATAAGTATGTCAGAAGATTTCCAACTGAAGAATTTAGGCATACTGCCTGAATCTATCTGTGAAGCATCCATTGCACGTGATGATCTGGGACTGTATCACGGCTTCTGGTATTGGTCGGATACAAAACGAGCAGGGAATCATGAATTTCAAACAGTATGTTAAAGTCCTTGAAAAGACCATGCTTCTTTCAGCTCAGCAACTTGTAGGGAAGGACTTTTACTTCCAGGATGACAACGCTCCTTGTCATCGAGCCAAGTCCTTCTAGCAGTGGATGAAGAAGCATGGTGTTCAACTCCTGGACTGGCCAGCTCAGAGCCTAGATTTGAACCCAACTGAGAACTTTTGGGCCAAGATTGGTTATGAAATAAGCAAGAAGCATCCGAAGACCAAGCAGGAACTGATTGAATCCATTATTGCAGCCTGGCACCACATTGTCACCAGAGATCATGTGCAAAGGTTTATACAGTCTATGCCGAAGTGATGCCGCCTGGTGATAAGCAATAAGGACTGGCCAATTTCATATTTGTAAACATGTTTGGTTACCTAAACAGTCCTTTTCAGGGCCACAAACAATAAAAATAAAAAAATACTAGCATTAAAAGCATTAGAAAAATAACAAAACACTAGCATCGGCCTTAGTAATTGCCATGTATGCCACTGGGTATGTATCAGTTAATTTGTTTTCATAGTCATTGTAAGCATGCATTGTAAGCATGTAGGAAAATTCACAATCCCCATCCAAACAGCACCAAATTGCAAAAAGCTTATGCTTTTCACTTAAAAACCACCAGTATTTATTTAAATATAACAATATTTGCATAGCAGTTAGGATAAAATATCATAAAATCAATGGCCTATCCAAAAAATGTCCGTAAACCGTAAACCATACAGCCTGCAGGACTTTTTCACACAGCTGTATGTAAGAACAACTTTGAGAGATGAAGTGAAGAAATATTGCCTAAGAAATGGTCAGATAAGACAGTGCCTGGTTCACAATTGTATAAATTGCAATAGAAAAGTAGGCTCAGAAGTGATTGTCTCCAGCTTCTCAGGAGATGGAGATGGTGGAAAATTTGCATTTTCAGACTTGCAAGATTCTATTAATGTAGCCTTACTATAAAGTAGAATTAACTCACCTAGTTGTATTTCCTGTCTGACATTTGGGCAGAATGTTTACAAGTCTTGGTAAGCTAAGTAATTGCTTCCTTTTAAATCTGCCCACTCACCTATCTCCCACCCCTACCATATCTGCTCTTTTGGCTGTTTTGTTTCTGGTTTCAATTACACACCCACATACACATTTTCTATAGAAACTAGAAGTTTATTCAAGGTTGAGCAGCTAGCAGCAGATAAGGAATACAAACCAAACAGATTCTCTAAAAAAAAAAGAAGTTTTCCCGAGTGATTTTGCTTTTACATGCAAAATCTTCACTTGCAGAATCTACACAAATATCCCACAAGCCAAAAATTAGACAGTAGATTTCAATGAAGAATCTGGCATCAGGTTGTAATTTAAAGACAGCAGTCAGCTGTCCTTAATCAAGGACTGTCACTTGCACAACAAGGAGCTCATAGGATATTTGCTCTGCTATTTGCTTCATTCATTCATTCATTCATTCATTCAATCAATCAATCAATCAATCAATCAATCAATTTGATTGCCATCCATCTTGCCATGAGATGAGTCTGAGTGACTTACAATCTAGGTGCAGGAGGCATGAAGTCCATATGACATCATCTGACTGCTCCAACTGTTTGGGTGGTGCCTGGGTGGCCTTAGTTGATTCTTGCCTTTATATTGGTGATTCTTGCCTTATTTTTCTTGAGGCTGACATTTCAATGCTGGAACCTCTTCTTCAAAGTCATTATCAGTTTCAGAGTCCTGGCCCATGACATTTGCTGTCCTGTAGAGTGGCAATCCAGAGCAGTGGTGGTACTTAGGTGGAAGTAGAGGCCCAGGGCACAGGGTTTCAGTAGTCTTAGCCTGCCACTACCATCCCTGGGACTCTACTTCAGCCGGTGACAGGGAATTGCTTTTTGTATTCCTCAATATGTGCCTCTCTTGTAATTCCTTTCCTCTCCAATGAATGTAAATACAAACATTAATTTCCTTCTTGCCATTTTCACAAAGTGGTGTGTGAGCTTTCCAAAGGTCAAAGAATGAGGGAAAAGGAAAGCTGCAGTGAAATTATAAGCACAGTTGCAGTCATGTGATATTTCCTACTTAGTGACGATGTCACATAGTGACTGAGTTGTTGGTCCCAATTGTGGTCACTAAACTGTCTGTATACTTTTATTGTACTGATCTAATTAAGAAATAATAGAAATGCTATTCAAAAAGGTAATTGTGACAATAATTCCAAGAAAAAGGAACTATGAGAGTGCAAACAGAGCCATTTCAAAAATTTTGACTGTATTGCTTGATTGTCGGTGTGCGCAAGTGTGTCAAAAAAAGGGGGGAGGGCAAGAAAGAAGACATTTTGGATTTGGGTTGAGAAAAATAGAAAATCAGTCCCAGTTCTTTTATCTATAATTAAATGTAAGTGTAGCCTTGTTCCTCTTTCTTATCTTTTGATGCTGAGCAGTTTAGCTTTCAAAAAAATGACTATCCTAATTATGCAAAGGCATGACTAGCTGACTGCAATAACTGAACATATAATTTTGATTCCCTCCCCCCTTCCTGATCCATTTCAATGTAATTAAGAACAATCAGTTCAAATTTCTCAGCTGCAATTTGGGACAATTCATATCAGTTTCCTCTAAGGCCAAATTCCCTAAGCATTCTAAATAGGCTGTGTTGTACAGATTTTGTTTTAACAGCAATGGAAAAAAGCATTTTACTCCCTTCAGTGTCTCATTTTAACAGTTAAGACATTTTGCTTTTGTTTATTTTGGACAGGGTCTTTGCTATATATTTTGAGAACGTTTTTGTTTAAAAAAAATCTGGAAGGGATTTTGGATATCAAATATTCTAATCAGGGTAATTGTGTGTGGAATTATATTTCAAATGAAGTCATGTTTTACAATAATAGGGAGATGTTGTTGCCATATGGTGTTTGCAAAAATGTACTTCTGAAAGGGAATACACAGATTGCTTAAATTGTGTGGCACACAAGGAAGCTGTAATTGCCGGCGTTCTCCACTAGGTTGTAGGAATACTCTGTAGAATTTGCAAATGTTAGCATAAATTCTGCATTTATTCTGCACATATTGTGATGTGCTAAGCTAATCTTCAATTAATAATTATTCTATGCAAGATGCAAGAAGATAGATAGCTGAGCCTTTGAAATGTGCAATAATTGCTTAAACTTTTCATTTTAGGACATATTAATGATGTGGTATGAATTCAATGATACACATATTACCTTGAATCCCAAAACAAAGGTGATGCCATGGAATCAGGGACTGCTGGAAGTGAGTACTTATCTTAAAGATGGCCCAGATGGAGATGATACACAGTTGAAATGTACTTCTCCTATTGGTTTAATGGATTGAGGTCATTGAGGCAGCTGAAACAAAGATATTGGGAGGACAAGTTAAAGACCTGGGCAAGAATTTCTTCTTTCAGAGTTAGTAGGCAATCCATGGAAAGCAAATTTCTGCTTCAGATTTTGCCTGCCTTGATCTCCTTTTCATTTTGCTTGCAAGTGAAGGTATTTCTAGTATTTTTAGCATTGATGATATCACATAGTTGGGTAATGAAATGTCTGCAAGAAAAAAACCAAGCTCAGAAAGCACCAAGGACCCCAATGAGAAGGTGTTAGTATTTAGTGACTCTCTCTATGGAACAGAGCTATATACCATGACTCTAGGCCTGAGTAAACATTTCTTCTCACTTAGCCTTTTGAACAAAACTTCTGCTGCTAAATTAAGAAAGAGCTCCCTGCGTCCTACAGATTTCACAAACTGTTAGAGGTTATTCAGTTCAGCTTCTCTACCTAGCTTTTAGCCGTGCATGTATTAGACAGCTATGCTAATCATTTAAGAATGACTGATAGCATTTACAGCTATAAAAGACGGCAGCTGCCATTTTATTAAAATGAGAATATAAGATTACTCCTGCAAACAGTTCCAGTTTTCCATAATAAAGGAAAATAAAAAGGATAAGAATTATAGGATGGTAAAAGATCTGGCACCGTGGTTTTGATCATTTTGAGAGCCTAACTGATTTTTCAGACTCTTTGAAGATTAGCCCTATAACGTTTTACCTCAGTTTTTTTTTCAAATTATGTTAACACACACATGTTTTTTTTTATATACTAGACAGGTTTTTTTAAAAAAAATAGTCACTATAATGTATGGAATATCTTTGTGTTATGCACTGATATCACAGGTCTTAGTGACCACATTCTAGACATGATCTTGATCCTATCTTAAATATCAGTTGCTGAAAATGGAAACTGAATTCAGACTGTAAAAACGAGTCAGAAGGAATAGTAGAGCAACATGTATACCAGGGTGTCAAATGTGCAGCCGATGAACTGGATGTGTCAAATGCTGGTGATGCCCACTCATGTTTTAGTGAAGTAAGAAAAGTTGTGATACGTCATGTAATAACAATGTGTCATCATGAGTTTGAAGCCCCTGGTGTAGACCATTTTCTCAGTACTTACAGCTGTCCAATTATGGAGACAACCAATCATGGACTGGATGAGGGTTTATGATGCATCTCTTACTTCAGACATAGATTTAACCAATATTTGTTTCCATTAACAATTTTGACATGGCTAAGGATTGCAGTGAGTAAGACCACCATGCAAAGAGAATGAGGTAAGAAGCAAAATAGGCATAGGAAAAATTAAAAACCAGTAAAGCCCAGATACAGCTTTAAAACATTATTTTATGCTGAGAGAAAGCAGCTCTCAAGATTGAAATCACAATTTGAGAATGTTGGGTTTTTTAAAATCTTCAGCGATGTGCTTGGAAGGAAGCTCTGAAGATGTCCTGGGGCCAGGGAACTGGCCAATGCGGTTTCATCTCCTTTTCTTCAATGAAGAGGACTTCGAGACTTGCACTCGCAGAACCATGAATTCACAACCTCATGGCATGGAATTCTTCTCCCTCTCCATCTCCCACTGCAATATGTATGCACAAGGTTTTCCCATATTTCTGAAAAAAAGAAGTTCAAGATCCAAGAAATAGAAATCGGTCAAAGAAAAAGTTGAAATGCATAATACCAGAAGCCCACTTCAATTTCTAGTAAGCTATAAAGAAAAATAGCAACAGCAGCTTTAAATGGTGTGATTGTTCGTAATTATCTGTCCACATATTTTTCAGAAAGACATATGCCCAATGGTTAGTTTAGGCAGTTTATATACCAACGTGCTTGCACAGCATTATGTTTATTTCCTGCTAGTTATTCTTGCACTGTTTTTAATTTGATTTTAATTTAACCACTGCATCAAATTTAGATTGTTGCTTGTTGCCAAAATTAGTGCTAGTTCAAATACCTGACAGCAGTTATGAGAAGGCTTGGGAAAAATACATAATTATTCAAGGAGGGGGAAAATTGTAAGATATTAGGGAAGGCTAACGGAATGGATGATCATAGTGAAAAAACATGACTAAACTAGGATAGGAACATTCCAAATGGCAACATTGGAGATTCCACTTTTTAAAGTGAATTTTCCATTGTGCCATTATGCAACAAAAAATCCATATGTTTGAAATACCATATTTCGATTCATTAAAAGACTTGACTTGTAATGTGCATCAACCCTAGTTTCTGGTTGATTCTTTGACAGAGTGTGTAAAAATTCTACCTAAGTTAATAAATGTGTACATTCTCTCACTGTTGAAGTTGATCAACTTTAAAAATCTATCTTTGCATCACAGACTTTCTTGAATTGTTGTACATTTTATGTAAGCTAGAAAAATATAACTGAAAATTTGCATGGATATTCCAAATTGTTTCTGCAGTGAGTAGCAATCTCAAATTTATATGGGTTTGAGAAAGAAAGAAAAACACAGGGAAAAAGAAAGAATAAACTTTATGTGGGAATTCATTAAAGCAAAACTGAGTTTCCTCTGAAATGCCAGGTTGGTTGTTTACACTACTATTTTAAGCTGCTTTTTATGACTTCAAGTAGTTTTATAGGTTCACAATGAATTGCGAGAAATGAAATGGAGATAATATAATAATCCTAACTGAGTTTTCAGCAACATTCTAAAAATAGAACATGCTGTTATTTGGCTATCAGTGAAAAAGAAATGGCACAGAATAACATTGAAATAAAGTATTGAAATAAAAGACAAAAATTACACCTTTTTTCAAAAACAGGATTTTCTCTCTCTGTATCCACACACAAATAGAATAGAACTTAGAACACTGGTTTGATCAACTTAGGATAAATTCCCGGAAAAAGCAAATTTATTTTTAGACAATTAAACAAATAGAGTAGAAGATGAATTAGGGACCTTATTCTACATATTAACAATAGCAAGAAAACCATTTTAATTCTGCTTGCAAAAACTAGGATCTCCTGTACCATTCTATTTTGACTTCCATGGAATCCATCTGCTAAAACTCCTAGTGGGATATAACTTATCTGGAACTGTGTATCATTTTTAAAGGACCCCTGTGAAAAATCCTGCCCTCAGCGGAAAAGATTATTTTTCTTTGCATATGTTACAAAATATATAGTGCTGATATGCAGCGTCAAAGTAAACTACTAATAGAAGGCAGCTAGCAAACAGAAAGCTACAAGTAAAGATAGAAGAATAAAGATAATAAATGGACAGAAAGAGAAAAACAGATTAGAGTGATATGTAGACAATTTATATAATGTATGACAAACATGCCTTCTTCTTGGGACTATGGCTAAGATAAAATACACAATTTGTTTTAACAAAGATGGGTTGAATGTTCAACTAAATGTTACTTCACATAACACACTAATCCAGCAAACAAGATGTCTTATTTATTTAGTATCTAGCTAGCTAGCTGTCACCCAGCTGGCTTTCATGGCTAAAATGGGAATAGAACTCACCATCTCCTGGTTTCTAGTCTGATGCCCTAATTGTTTGACCAAACTGGCTCAGAATAATGTACTAACGCAGCCAAAATACCTATATTACTCCCAGCATTTTAGTCCCTGTTTTATGCAATTATGGGAGGAAACTAACTCTGTCAATCGGCTCATCACAAGAGTCCATCACGACAGAAACCCAATATTTTTACTGTTGTCTTTGTTATAATTGGGGCATACCAGGGATTGTGACTTTAAATATATACCTTTCTCCCTGGCTCAGCTGATAATGGATCAGAACCTGTGGCTTAATGGCTAAGACGTCTGCCTAATATGTAATATAGCCCAGGTTCGAATCCCAGTAAGTGTATGGCTAGCTGATGAGAGCTAAATAGTTTGAAATAGATCTATACTAGTCTCCCTTTATTTATTTATCAGCACAAATTAAAAAAAACACAAATATAACAAAGGCAACAGTAAAAATATTGGGTTTCTGTCGTGATGGACTCTTGTGACGAACCGATTGACAGAGAATGGAAGCAGTTAGTTTCCTCCCATAATTGGGGCATACCAGGGGTTGTGACTTTAAATATATACATATATACATATGCATATGCATATACATATACATATACATATACACATACACATACACATACACATACACATACACATACACATACACATATACATATATACAAATACATATATTGTATGTATGTATGTATGTATGTATGTATGTATGTATGTATGTGGGTGGGTGGGTGGATGGATGGATGGATGATAGATAGATAGATAGATAGATAGATAGATAGATAGATAGATAGATAGATAGAGATATCCTTTAAACCATGCAGAGGCCTTGTCCTTATCAAATTGCTAGCCCACCAATGAATCCTGGTAACATTCACTTGGTACACACACCCTTGGGATGCCACATGATTTCTCATATGGTTTTTTGCTGAAGGACAAACTCCATTAAATTGAAGTTCAGAGCTTACCAAACATGGCAGCTTTGAGAATAGTGGGCTTCAACTTCCAGAATTCCCCAGCCAGCATGGAGAAGACTAGGGAATTCTGGGAGTTGAAGTACCTTAAAATTACCAAGGTTGGCTTTAGTTCAGGTTAGGATTGTTGTTAGAATAAGCTTTCTACATTTCAATCCATTCTTTTCACCAATACAGCAGTGTGTATTGTGTTAAATCCAGAGGTGGTATTCAGCCAGTTCTGACAGGTTCTGGAGAACCGGTAGCAGAAATTTTAAGTAGTTTGGAAAACCAGCATATAGGCTGGCCCCTCCCCCGCTGCCTCCCAGCTGATCTTCTTTTGTTGCCCTGAACAGGAGAACAGAGCTGGAAAGCAGGTTAGTGGGTTGGAGAGGGAATGGAGATTTGCAGTATCCCTCACATGCCACACCCACAAAGCCATTCCCACAGAACCAGTAGTAAAAAAAATTGAATTCCAACATTGGTTAGACCTATATATACAAGTAGTTCTTGACTTACAACAGCTCATTTAGTGATCATTCAAAGTTACAATGACATTGAAAAAAGTTATAACTTTCCAGCATCCCCATGATCAGGTGATCAGAATTTAGATGTTTGGTAACTATTATGACGGTGGCAATGTCCTGGGTTCATGTGATCAACTTTTGTGACCTTCTAACAAGCAAAGTCAATGGAGAAGCCAGATTCACTTAACAACCATGTTACTAATTTAACAACTGCAGTGATTCACTTAACAAATGTGGCATGAAAATTCGTAAAATGGGGCAACATTCACTCAACAAATTTCTCACTTAAGAACATATTTTTTTGGCTCAATTGTGGTTGTAAATCAAGGACTAATGCACCTGTAACCTTATCTGATTTTATTTTTATTTTGAATTGGATAAGACCATGTATTAAAAAGAGGAGTTATATCACCTGGGCCTGGTTTGTAGGGCAAGGCTTGGCAATTTGGCTAAGCACTAGCGTTGGAGAATGAATTTAAATAAGAGTTAGATTTGGGCATAGTTCACTTTTTTGCAAGCTTAGTTTTCCTCCCTTGCTTCCTGATGTTTAATGCATTTTGCAGCAGGTTTCCCATGGCATAAATATTTCTCCTATGAGATCTTAAACACATAAAGCAGAACTTAAGCAGCTCTCAAATACATCAAGCAGCTTTTCTCAGGCCTTGCTGCTGAGTTGGAGTTTTGTGTTTATAATTTATCTCAGAGCTGTAAGATAATTGGGATAATTTGTGAGCACTATGTGAATTGGGTGAAATTTGGGATGTGTACAAGACACCTCCCAAGAAAGCGTGCACAATTATTTGTTATTCAGGACACAGAAAGCTACAGAGTAAAGGCTCTCTTGATGAAAAGAAGTACACACCAATAGAATAAATTTATCAGAATCATATGGCTGATCACATATCTGTAGGTTCACAGCAAGGCTTACAAGCTTCCCCAATATGTAATTTTATTCAGAATGCTTATTTTGAAGAATAATTCCAGATAGTTGAGCAATAATAAGGATTCTGTTGCGATTAAGCAGACTTGGAAAGCAACACAATGAGAGAAGTTTATTGCATTGCATTGTTCACGTATCGAAGCAAAAAGGTGCTTCTGGGTTTAAAGGATTAGCTGGTCACATTTCTGTTGCCTGAGGGACATACAATTGGAGGGTCCTTTCATGTTCCTGGCAGGAGCTAGCATGAAAGACAGGAGCTCATCCCACCCCATGGCAACACTCTGAACTCGAATGTGGGGTTGCTGACCTCCAATCCAGCATCCTAACTACATGAACCACCGTACTCCTGTAGAAAAGTTGTTCATACCATGTTTGTGTGATTAACAGTGAAATCTATATTGTTTAAAAGCAGAGATTATTCAAAAGGGAGGAATAGGACTAGAGTTCTAATAATCTAGGAGTTGTGGTCTTTGCTTGCTTTCCTTGCTGGCTTGTCAATGCCCTAATTTACAATGTGCCCTGAAAGGATTGTCCTTGTCAAAGAACATTTCTTTGTTTTAAATCATCTTCTTCTATGGAACTCAAGTCCCCTATTTATTGCTGAAACATGATACAAAGATGGAACAAATTAAAAACTGTATAACCAAATGGATGCAACATTTGAGACAGGCAATTACCCCTGCGGTGGCTATTAAAAAAAGACCAACCCCATGGAATTTACTTCAAGTTACAGTGTAAGGGAAAATTGATACAAAATGTTTTACATGGTATATAACTCCATTTACAATGGCTAAACTATTATGCAACAACTAATGTTGGAAATGCCGCAACAAAGAAGGTAGTAATTTGAAAATTTCAAAAATGTAGAAAGAAATACATTAAAAAATTTAAAAAACCTAAAAGTAAATTATAATCTGAAATGCATATTACTACTATGCTGAATTCTAGAAAACATGAATGAAAAATATTATAATTTACTCAGATACATGTTGACCTCAGCAAGGATAAATCTAGCACAAAATTGGAAAAGACATATTTCGGCTACAGTGTCAGAATGGAAGACTGACATTGAGGAATAGGCAGTAATGGCAAAACTAATGGTATCTGTCCATAGTATTTTGAATGAGGAACCATTCACTGATTAACTTTCTTATATCCTCAGTATGCTTGTAATACCACAGTTGGACACCTTGATCCCAGGACATCCAACTGAGTCTGTTGATGTCCTGTCCAGAATCTCTGCGTGTCTGGATGAAGTATTATGGGTCATGCTCAATCCTAACAAGACTGAATGGTTGTGGATAGTGCTCCCCCAAGCCCTGGGGATCTTCCATTTTCGGTCTTCGTTGGGGTAAAACTTCCTCATTCAAGACTGATGAGCAAACTGAGGGTTTTCTTGGACTCACAGCTCTTGCTGGATGAACAAGTGGCAGTGATGGCCAAGAAGAGCTTTGCACATAGATTCATCTAGCAGGCTAATTGCACCTATTCCTGGAATGGGAGGGATCTTCAGATTGTCACTTATACCCTTTTTATCTCACAAATTGAACACTGCAATCTGTTCTTTATCAGGCCATCCCTGAAGATCATTTGGAAGCTACTGCTGATCCAGAAGAATGTGAGCAGTAATGAGTAGTATGACCATATGATACTACTGTCCTATGAGCCATACTGGTTGCCAGTTGGCTTCTAAGTACAATTCAAATTACAGATTACCACCTATAATGTTATTCATGGCATAAGGCCTGATTATTTGACGTATTGCTTATCCTTGAAATGTGTTTTCTTTGTCATGGTGCCTGAAATAGCATCCTTCCAGAAATCTATACAATTCCTATTCTCATGAAGTTAGGAAATCATTGAAAATTTGGCTATTCTCCCAGACCCTGCAATAGTGTGTTGTTGAGGCTCTATATGATCTTTCATCTGGTATATATGAGTTCCTCCTGAAGGCATCTTTGATCTTATTTTATGGTTTCTATTTTTAAAACTCTAAGCTATCCAGTCATATAGAATGGGACAGCTTCTAAATTGTTTGTTATGCATAAACAAACAATAAAATTGCTCTACTACAAGCACCAAGATATGAGCTCAACAAAAAATGTTTTTACATTCTTCTTTATAGTTTATTTTAATAAAATTAATTATAATTAAATAATCTTCATTTTACTCCTGATTTCACCCACTATTTTTGGAATGAAGCTCTTGATATATCACTCAAAATCCTGGCACAATCCTCACTACTTTTATAGTTTCATTTAAATATAAAAAAATAGCAAGGGCTGTGAAATTACTTCTCATGAATACCTGAAAAGCAGAGTGATAAGGCACACCAATCATCTGGAAATAGTCTTCCCCTGAGATGAGATGTATTTATTTTTTTAGTATTGTAGAAGTCTCACATAAGATGTTAATCAGAATCAAGGAGAGATATCATATTGACATTTGAACTATTTGCAACCCAGTTATGGCAGCTTGATGCTGTTCCATTATTGATAAATGAGAATATCTGTAGCATTTAATTGCGGGGCCCTTGTTGCTATCTTCTTACAGATGTTTCATTACCCAACTAGGTAACATCATCATGACTAGCAGAACAACAGAACAACAGAGTTGGAAGGGACCTCGCAGGTCTTTGAGTTCAACCTCTTGCTCAAGCAGGATCCAGCTATCATTTCATACAAATCCATCTGTTCTTAAAAAACCTCCATGGATGGAGCAACACAACAACAACTTCTGGAGACAAACTGTTCCACTGATTGATTGTTCTGTCAGAAAATTTCTTCTTAATTCTAGGTTGATTCTCTCCTTGATTAATTTCCATCCATTGCTTCTTGTCCTGCTTTTGGAGAATAGGTTGACCTCTCTTCTCTGTGGCAGTCCCTTAGGCATTGAAACACTGCTATCATGTGTTTACCCTACTCTTTCTTTTCATTCAACTAGATGTACTCAATTGCTGCAAACGTTCTTCATATATTTGAGCCTCCAGTCCCCTAATCATGATGTAATCTAGTTTGAATAATGAAATGTCTGCAAGAACACAACCAAACTCAGAGAGCACCAAAGATTCCGCAAAGTTCCATTACTCTAACCAGAGACGTTACATGCACCCTCCTCTTTGCTAATCCTGAGCATTTCTCCTGACACATTTTGCCGAAAAGCTGCTACCAAAAAAAAGAGAACAATTGTTAAATTGCACCATTTAGACTGTTCTTGTGGCAAATTAAGCCTTGCTATGCTCCAGTTACTGTAGAATTTACTGATAAAACTTTCTGCTGAACTTTATTATCATTTTCAATGCCAGCTGGATGTCACTGCGAGTTTATTTACACATTATGAATGAGCTAAGAAAAACACTTTCCCTCCTTGATCTGATGAGCTGTTGGTCTTACTTGAAAGCACAGCTGTTGAAGTGGAAGTTTCCTTGTATATTGGTATCTCAGAGGAATGTGTTCTTTAATTTAACAGTGGGAAAGCTTAATAAACTGGCAATGATTGAAAACTAATTGAATTTGGACAATTAGGGAAAAATGCAGTGAATGTAATTTCAAAAAAAGACTATTAAGAATAGCACACGAAAATTATGTTTTCATTAGCTATTGTAAATTAGACCTCAAAGAACCCCTTAGCTACCATTGTTACACGAAATAGGAGAAATATATAAAGTTAAACTATACCTCTTAGCAGTACTAAAAACGTCACACAAGAATATATGAGCATGTGACAAAAAGAGGTTAGAAGTCAATAACCCAAAATTTCTCAAAGCTAAAACAATTTATATTAATGTTTTTTCTGTCCTCTGTAGAAAACTTAAATTAAAAAAATCTACTTTTGTGTTCATGCATAAGTCAGATTTCTGAATCAATGCTAATTATTATTATTTATTATAAAAATGGAAGAAGTCTGGGTAATATAATTTATTTGGTAGAAAGATTTTTAACCTAGGAGTATTTCTTCTGTGCTAATAAGGTTCTTATTTTCCTACAAACCCCCCCCCCCTACTTCCCCATGCTTTCATTAATGGAAAATATTGAGACTTTGATTTTTGTTTGTGCAAAATGCTTATAATATCACAGACAAACTTGATAACTGTTAACATGATTAATTTAATTGAGGAAAATAAACCCCAGATTCCTTCAACTCACTTCTTCATAAAATTAACACTATGTGCATAAAATAGATGCATGAACTGGATATCTTTACAGAGTGTATTACATAAATGAAAATTACATTTTATTTCTTGATGCAGTTAGCAAATTAGAGTCATGTTGAAGGGAACATGTGCATATTTAGCAGCTGAATATATAGTTTGTAGAGATAATCTTTCCTTTCTTCACTCTTTTTAAATTAAGTTTTGCTAACTGCATAATGATCACCAGGAACTTATTGTGTTATAAAATGCATCTTTAGGATGAAATCTCTATAGAATTAAATATTAATAGTCCTTGATTTATAGCCAGTTGCTTTGCTGGATCTTCCCAGGATTACCTATGACCTGGATTCAGAGTTCTGACAACTCCCTCCTATGGTCATATAATCACATTTGGACCATTTGGCAACTGGCCTTTATTTATGGCTGTTTGTCATGCCTTGTGGTCACATGACTACAATTTACAATGTTTTCTCTGAAGCTTACTTCTGATTTCCAGCATAAAACCTGCCAATTATGGAAAATGGATTTATTGCAAAAAGGTCAAAAAACCAGGTGCAGTCACATGGTGATCTGCTTAATGACTGGTATGATTTATGACCATGATTCCGGATTCAATTACCATTGTATATTTAGGATTACCTGTATATCAGTGAGAAATAATTCTCAGCTTTGTTGCTGAGTTGGTTGACAATTATTTTAATTGTTTTAATGTATTTCATGTTGTCTAAATTGTTTTGAGCAATCTAATGATGGAATGTTAGAGTACTATAAATAATATGTGCTACCCAACTACAGCCTTGATACATTTCTTAAGCACTGCAGTTGTTGTTGTAGGTAGATATTGCATTAGCTTTGATTTTATATTAAGATTAATTGAATATGAAAAAGGCAGGATTGAAAAAAAAGATTCTAGAGTGGATATCATAAAAGATTGACTTGTAGGCATCTTGAAAACAATGGAGTGATTAGTATAAATCAGTGTAGTCTTGCCTTGTTTTATGATTGGATTATTAAACTAGTTAAATGTAAGGCATACTCATACAGAATACATACCTGAGTTGAAAATGTGTACCATTAATGATTATTTAGTTAAAGGATACTCTAAGTGGTGTCACAAGATTTACTCCTTAGTTAAAGACAACTTTGAAGAGGAGATTTTTTTAAAATTAAATTTGAAGCTAATATCAATTATTGGATAATACCTTAAAACAGAAAAATAAAATTCAAGAAGATGTTAATAGGTTAGAGAAATGGCTTTAAATTATTAGAGTGAAATTTAACAGAGATGTACTAAAATATATAAAATGTATGAATCTATAATGGGATATCCTTGGTTTGATAAAGAGCCGTGGTGCACACTGGTTAGAATGCAGAATTGCAGGATAATTCTGCTGACTGCCAATTGCCAGCAGTTCAGCAGTTCGAATCTTACCAGGTTCAAGGTTAACTCAGCTTTCCATCCTTCCAAGGTCGGTAAAAAAAGGACCCAGATTGTTGGGAAGAACACGCTATCTCTGTAAACTGCTCAGAGAGGGGTGTAAAGCACTGTAAAGGGGTATATAAGTCTAAGTGCTATTCTTATTGCTCTTATGAGTAAGATATGGGTATAGTAATTGAATTAAATGCAGGTTAATACAACTGCAAAGAGACAAATGCAATTTTAGGTTGTATTAACAGTCATATCAGAGTAAATAATATTTTTATGGTATCTTGCATTGAGTAGACCCTGTCTTGAGTATTGCTACGAATGCAAGCAAAGTGCAACAAGTCCAGAGAACAGCAATAAAGATGAACAGAGACTAAATATTAAATTTTTTGGAGAGAGTATAAAGGCATATGCAGTGTTTATTATCAAGGCTAGACTGGTGATATAAATATATTCTTGAAATAGCAAAAACTATGTCAGATAGAATAAGGTCATGCTCTCTTCTCTGTAGTTTCAGAGTGTGAGTCAGGCAATAATGAGTTGAAGTTGTAGAATGGCAGATTCCAATGAAATAGTAGATAAAAAATCCTACTAAAAAGGCAAGTTGATGCTGAATCCAATAACTAAAGAAGTATTGACTCCCATGGAAGTATTTAAAAGGAGACCATACAATCATCTCTCAGTTTTTCTTTAATTTGAATTCCTGCACAGAGCAGTAGGTTACAGTATAAATGGCCTTAATGACTTTTTCTAATTCCATGATTCGCTACCATCCATTTTGCTTGTTTTTGCTGTTTTATAAGATCATAAGATGCAGAAATGTGAGACAGTTGTCTTAATAACTCGTACAGATAAATTAAAAGTTTATTTCTGGATAAAACTTTATTGGATGTTTTGTAGTGTATTACATACTGCATCGACCAACAAAAATTAGGAGTCTGTACTGAATTTGTGTACATGAATATACTGTGTAAGTAGACTAGGAAACAAGAAAATTTAGCAATCTCTCTTCTACTGATTAGACTGTTAATCCATCTATCTAAATATTATGAATAATAGCTTGACTCCAACAGCATGTGAAACCTTAATAGGACTTCTTTTTTTATCCTGTATAATTTTTAAAATTGTTTTTCATCAAGCATGTATCAGATAACATATATAACTATAAACATGATTTTGAATATATGAAATGGATAAAAATAAAAAGGAACATTAGGACAGGGATGGTAGGCATGTTGGTGCGCTTCTGCACGCCCCTTACAAACCTCTTAGGAATTAAATGAAGCAGACAGTAGATAGTCTAAAGTTAAAGTTTTGGGGGTTTGGGAAGAAACCACAGAATCAGGTAGTGCATTCCAGGCATTGACCACTCTGTTGCTGAAGTCATATTCAATCGAATTTGGAGCGGTTTACCTTAAGTTTGTATCTATTGTGTGCTTGTGTATTGTTGTAGTTGAAGCTGAAGTAGTCATTGACAGGTACGACATTGTAGCAGATAATTTTATGTGCTATGCTTAGGTCAGACCAAAGGTGGCGTAGTTCTAAGTTCAAGTCTAGCGGCATAAAGTATTCTGTTGCGAGCAGTGGAATGGAGGGCTCTTCTTTTGAAATATCTCTGGGCTCGCTCAATTGTATTAATGTTTGATATGCAGTGCGGGTTCCAGACAGATGAATTGTATTCGAGAATTGGTCTAGCAAATGTTTTGTATGCTCTAGTTAGCAAAACAATATTACTAGAGAAGAAGCTACGCAAGATTAGGTTAACAACTCTTAATGCCTTTTTGGCAATGTTATTACACTTAGATCATTAGAGATGAGTACTCCAAGGTCCTTGACAGAGTGAGGGTCATCTACAAGGTTGTGTCCACCCAGCTTGTATTTTGTATTCTCATTTTTTTTTGCCAATGTGTAAGTATTTTGTTTTGGTGCAGTGCATCCCACCATTATGATTATAATCAACATGCTCATTATTATTTTTTAAAAAGAATGTGCTTTATTGTTACGGTGATCCTAAACATTATTGCCTACTTTCTTTGATGCTGTTATACTGCTAAAAAAACCACCCTCCCATATTACTAGTTATGCGTGATAAAGGATATCCTGATATCCATTTATCTTTTCTAAAGGTCAGTACTCCAGTGATGTCCAGACAAGAATGCCGGGTCATGGGTCATAAGTTTTCTGATGAAGTACAGCATCTAAAGTCATGTACTGTAGCTGTTTCATCTCTTTGTCTTCTCCTTTGTTTTGGTCATCATCCAATAGACACCTCTAGTTATTTAGCACTGTTACTTTACTGGAACACCAACTAAGCAATACCTCTCTTAATCCTGCACTTTGAAAAGCCTGGATAATAATATGTTTTATCTGAACTCTCAAGCTAGTGAGATATACAAGAGAGGAAGATATACACATTTCATGCCATCCATTTTAAGTATGATTCCATGCAGCGTACAACATGTTTCTCTGTTCACAAGCAGCCAAGCGTCTTCTAATATATAATGGTGAATATTTTTTATGGCAAAATGTCCATAGACCCTAAGAAGAAAACAAAACAAAGGGGAAAAAATCCTTTCTTCCATTAGCCTGGTATACAACATGGCTAAGTTTAAATCAGAGCAATAATGTTGAAATAGATTGACTCCTCAAATAAATTAACTAAATAAAATGGCTCACAATGTGTTGGAATGTGTACTCTTAATGTATTTCATGAACACACAAACACCCTTCCTCTAATAATGACAATTGATCAGTGTGCACCTGAAAAATATACTTTAGATAATGACACAGAACATCTCCAAACTGTTAATGGTACCTTTTGAAATACCAAATTGTTTGCTCAGAACTGAGATTTCAAACAAGATCCCTTTGGGGAACTCTTAATGCACTGATTGCTTTTGCTTGCAGTTGGCATCTTTGATCACAGTCTTCAGAAAGCAGCCACAGAAATGAACTGAGTGTGTGCTAGATATCCTTAGGGTAATAATGACGCTTGACAACTCCCACTAGGGTTATACTTTCGTTGACCATATGTCTAAAATATGTCCCATATTACCTGATGTGACTATTCATTTCCAACTGACACATCCTCTAAGCACTGAACTTTACTTTCAACACACTAGGTAGAACAGATATTAATAAATCAATTCAATTATTTACAAATTAGAGATAATTCAGTGTTGCTGCAACTTCAAATATTCTGAAGAATAATAGACAACCTGGAATTTATTTAGCCAATAAAATGCAAGTTTATAGGATGACTTGTGAGCTAGTTATCTCAATCTGTTGGCTCCTTAGAGAATTGTCTACATTAATCTAGTGAACTAAAAATAAGTATGGTGTGTCAGGAGTTCTCTTTCTCTCCCTAAACCCGTGATGGCGAATCTATGGCACACATATCACAGGTGGCATGCAAACCCATTTGTTAGGGCACATGAGGCATTGCCCTGTCAGCTCCAGCGCACATGTGAGCGCTGGTCAGCTGACTTTGGCCTTCATTTTCGGCCATTTTTCACCCTCCAGAAGTGTACCTGAAGCCTCCGGAGGGCAAAAAGCAACCCAACACCCAAACTGGAAGTTTGGGGATGGATTTCCAGTTTGTCTGTTGGGTTGTTTGCTCTCTGGAGGCTTCAGGGAAGCCTCCAGAGAGAGAAAAATGACCCTAGAAGTCAGTTCCTAAATTTCTAGGTTGCCCATAGTGCCATTTTCATCCTCCAGAGGCTTCAGGAGGCTTCCCTGAAGTCTCTGGAGGGAGAAAAAAGGACAATCTTCCAGGTTGCCCATAGGGCCATTTTTTGCCCTCCAGCAGCTTCAGGGAAGCTTCCTGAACTCTCCGGAGGGTCTCTGGGGGAGAGGGGAGGCCATTTTCACCCTCCCCAGGCTCCTAGAAAGCCTCTGGAGCCTGGGGAGGGAGAAAAATGGGTCCATCGTACGTCAAAAGCGGTGGGAGGGCAGGGGTCATGCATGCGTGTATGGGGATGGTGGTCACACACATAGAATTATGGATGTCGGCATGCCTGCATATGACCCCCCCTGCACTCCCCCATTTTTGGCACATGATGGCAAAAGGTTTAGCCATCACTGCCCTAAACTATACCCAATTAGATGGACCCAGACTCAAAAGAGCCACAAAGCATTGGACCCTGGAGACCCTCCACTTTTTTTTTATATTTCCCAATAAGGCTTGGAGAAATGTTTTATATTGGAAAAACCCAAGGCATAAAAGTGAAATGTGAAGTTGAGAGTGCTTTCTATATCAAAGAAATATGCAACCATTTAGGAAATATATCAGAAAGTAGCAAATCTACAGAAAAATAGTCCAAACCCCCAAGTGTAAGAGGAACTTCTGCACACCAGGAAAGCAAGCAATATCAAAAAGGAGACCTTTTGGGGGGGATATATCTGTAGTAAAAAGCATTGAAAGGAAGGGTGGGTCTACTGTTTGAAGAAGATGGTAGAATAGTAACAGGTGAGAAGGAAGGAGCAAAGTATCTCAACCCCTCTTTGGTTCAAAGGAAATCTACATTCAGATTGTTCAAAGCAGAAAAATTGATGTAATGCGAGAGTGGCGACTGAAGCTACATAAAGAATTAGGGAACACCTGGCAACCATGAAAGAAAGAATGGGCTTATAACACTTGACATTTCTTAAATGGGCTTGAAAGGACTGTCTCTGGGTACTCAGAACTGTGGAGGTTGGTAACTATGTCAAAGGACTGGAAAAGAACAAATATTGTCCCAATCTTGGGAAAAAAATGAGAAAAGGAACCCAGGACCCAGCAAATTAGGTAGCACACTGAGAGGTCCTTGGTGCTATCCGAGCATGGTTGTTTTCTTGCAGACATTTCATTATTCAAACTAGCATTGATGATGTTACCTACCTACCATCAAACATCTGCAAGAAAACAACAAAGCTCAGAGAGCACAAGGGCCCCTCATTTCAACCCTGAGTTACAAATATTCTCCTTTATTAGTTAGCACATTTCTATCAGGCCACACAGATTATTACAGTTGCTTGGCACGAGAAAGCATGAATTTGTTCTTCTGAAGGATAAAGATAAAGCAAAGTCCCACTATTGTACTTTCATTTAGGCACGATATAAAAGAAATAAGTACAGCAAGAAAGCCCAGTTTCCTAATCCATTCTCTTCATTCTCCCATCTTTGTAATGCACGGCATGCACGGCAGAGACCCGAAAATCAGCTGGCCAGTGGGAGGCGCATGCGCATGTGTGGTGGAACTGAGCTGGGGCGATGGCTCGCATCATGCCTGCAGAGAGAGCTCTGTGTGCCATCTGTGGCACGTGAGCCATAGGTTTGCTATCAAGGCATTAGGCTATGATGGTGTTCACAGTTATAGCAAACTGGAGCCGGTGTCCCCTCATATTGGTCCAATCTTCTGTGGTCTTATGCTGGAAACTTCCAAACGAATGCAGCTGCAGTAAATCATAGAGGGACTAAGGCCAAAGACATAATACTCCATATATTCAGGAAGCTCATAAACCGTTAACTGAGTCGTGTTCTCTGTTAATATGCTGATACTTAAAATCTACATTAACTTTACTGTATCATAGAAAGCCATGAATTAGAAGGTCATGATCTGAGGTTTGGATGGCATGGTTTTTTTTAATGATTTCTAAAATGTTAATGAACATGGAATTGCTTAAAGTGTACCATTAATGGTAAGTAAGATGTCCATAGTGTTCCAAAAAGCATTGAAATGCCTTATAACATCTTTGAGCTTAATACTAAAGACTTCACCGTACAAGTAGTCCTCATCTTGCAACCCCAACTGAGCCCAAAATTTTCATTGCTAAGCAAGACAGCTGTTAAGTGAGTTTTACTTGCCACAGTGATGAAGTGAATCACTGCAGATGTTAAGTTAAGAACACGACTATTAAGTGAATCTGGCTTCCCAATTGACTTTGCTTGTCAGAAGTTTACAAATGGTGATCACTTGACCCAGGGACAGGGGAATTGTCATAAATAGATGCCAGTTGCCAAGTGTCTGAATTTTGATCACGTGATTTTGAATGTTGCAAAGTTGTAAGGGTGCAAAATGGTCATAAATTACTTGGTGCAGTGGTTAGAGTGCAGTACTGCAGGCTACTTCTGCTGACTGCCGGCTGCCTGCAATTTGGCAGTTAGAATCTCACAGGTTGAAGATTGACTCAACCTTCCATCCTTTCAAGGTCGGTAAAATGAGAAGCCAAATTATTGTGGGCAATATTCTGACTCTGTAAACTGCTTAGAGAGGACTGTAAAGCATTATAAAGCAGTATCAGAGGTGGTATTCAGCAAGTTCTGATCAGCTCTGGAGAACTGGTAGCGGAAATTTTGAGTAGTACGGAGAAGCGGTAAATACCACCTCTGACTGCCCCCACCCCATCTATTCTCTGTCTCCCAAGTCTGTTTGGAACGAAATGGGTATTTTGCAGTAACCTTTCTGTGGGGTGGGAATGGAGATTTTACAGTATTCTTCCCCTACCATGCCCACCAAGCTATGCCACACCCACCAAGCCACGTCCACAGAACTGGTAGTAAAATTTTTTGAATCCCACCACTGAGTGGTATGTAGGTCTATTGCTATTTAGTGCTGTTGTAACTTGAACAATCACTAAATGAATGTTTGTAAGTTGAGGACTACTTATATTGTTATTAATGAATGTTTATAAGGAGGAAAAAAAGAAAAAAGAGAGAAAAGGAGCTGCTTTTGTCAAAATCACATTTTAATAGAGTTAAATTCTACCTTAGACTCTAGACTAAAGTATCTAAGTTGATTAAAAAGTTTTTATCCTTTCCTTCATTTGTCAGCCCATGATAAAGACTGTTCATGAACAAAGAAGGATCTAATAAAGAAACTGTTGCAGGAATGATCTCTGGTGAGATTTCTTAAGTTTCCCCAGAACCCATATCTAATTTGGTACAATTCTTCAAACATTATCTAGTTTAGGAATGATATTTTATGACTTCTAATTTTTTAAAAAGCCATCCAGCCTTGTATATGTGGAATACTATCTCTGCTCTCCACTCGCCTTACTTGGATGAAATCTATCATATTTTTCAGAGTATATGATGCACTGTAGTATAAAACGCACCAAGATTTTGAACAGGCAAATTTTTTAAAAAAGTTTTTGCACTCTTCAGACCTCCCCAAAAAGGCCCGTTTTTCTATATATATATTTTTTTCAAAAAAGGGCATGAATAGCCTTTAGGAGGCTTGTAGAGTACTCCTGTGGAGTGCCTCCCCAAATGAGTTAAAAATGGCCTGTTTTTCACAAAAATGGATCCATTTTTGTCAAAAAATGGGCATGCATAGCCTTTAGTAGACTTGTAGAGTGCTCCTGGGGGCTGTGGTGGTGGGGAAATGAAGCAAAAAACGGCCTGTTTTTCACTCATTTCTGCCCCCCCCCCCCAGCCCCCAAGAGCACTCTACATCCGTTTTGGTGAAGGGGGCAGGGTTTCAGGAGGCAAAAAATGCTGTATTCAGTGTATAAGACACACCCAGATTTTCAGCCTCTTTTTTGAGGGAAAAAGGTGTATCTTATACTCCGAAATATACAGTATTTGATTATGATTTATATCAGAAGTACTGTTTTTCTTTCTTTTTCTTTTAGTGGAAGCTACTTTTCTTATCATTATCATTCTAATAATAGGGTATTTTATTTCTTCCCAATATCTTGAATTTAAATTTGGCCTGTAAATCGAGTTTCCCCCCTGCTTTTATAAATGTGTGCTCATGAGGAAAAATATATTTCTTTGTTCAAGTATTCTAACATTTCAATTACTTAAATAAGCCGAAGTTCACTTTCCAATCTATGGTAAATGTTGTAGAACATTTTATAGGCTTTCTTGACCACAGCCAAAGTCTATTTTAAAGTTATTAAAGTTCTTTAATGAGGCACCTTTCCAAGCACATAGAGAAAGTACAATATTCTATGATGCAGCATAATAATTCAGTGAAACTAAGCAAGTAAGTGGTCAATGAAGCAAATGATTAAAAAGAAATGAAGATTAAAATAACTAAAATTGTATTTTCTAGTAGTGTAGTTTTGGGATTCTTAACGAACATTCATTGGTCAAAAACATAAAAATGACCTTTGGAAAATATATCAGGGGACTTAATGCACTTAAAAACTAGTTTGGTAAGTTAAATTTGTTGTAGTTTTAATGTATGAAAAGTGGAGAATAACAGATAACAATTGATTACTATATAGCAAAATATTTCTAGATTCCGTTCCACAGCAGAATTGTTCAAATGCAATGCATTCATCAATATACTGTATCTTAGAGACTTTCTTGAGAAAAGGTATCATTCAATTACTGATAATTTTGACAACACTGTGATCAATCTGTTTTTGTATTGTTTTTCATATTGCCTTTGAATGTCCTTTTAAGAACTAAGTTAACTATTCATTGACAAACATAAGAAGGGGTTTCTGGTGGAATCATTTAGCTATCAGTAGGGCCTGAACTTTTTATAAGAATTGTTCTGCATTTTTTTGAATATACTTGCATTATGCCAAGTCTTGTTTCATGCTCCATTCACCTGTAGCCAGAACACTGTTTTCCTGCCTTTTGTTTTAAAGTTTCATTTCATTTCTGTACTAATAAGCAAGTGCATTATTTTAAAATCCAGTGAAACAGAATTTCATGCTTTATATACAACCTCAGTGAACAGTGAACCTTCTCCCAGTACTTAAATATTACTTTTAAAAGAAGTTGAATTGAAATACGTCAGTAATGAATAATACCTTGCTATGATAATTCTGAACTATAACTGTAGCCAGGGCTGGATTTAGATGAAAAGAGGCCCTAGGCTATTCCACTTATGAGGCCCTTTCACCTCCCATTTTTAAGTTTGTAAATTGCATGAGAGACAATAAAATACATCATTACTGTGATATATATCAATATATATCAATATATATAGCTGGCCTCGCGACGGAGGGCGGCTTTGCTCTGTGGCAAAGGCAGAAAGGCCAGCTGCCTCCCCTGCTGCACTCAGCTGCCCGGCTTGGCCCCCTCCCCCTCCCCTGTCTGGCCGCTGGTGGGCTCCCCATCGACGGGGCGGCTACTGGGAGTGGCCGCGTCTCTCGCCCGACCACCGGTGCCGGGAACGAGGGCGGGCTCCCCAACTGCTGCGGCACTGGAACGATCTTAACCAATACATTTTTATGTTTGTTTATTAGTCATATGCGTAGAATTTCTCCTTATTTTCAGTTCAGTGTTTTAGTGTTCACTGTTTTTAGAATAGTGTAATTTTAATTTTGCTAACAATTTGAATGTAGGCCCCTCTTGATCTTGAGGCCTTAGGCTGAAGCCTAGTTAGCCTATAGGAAAATCCGGCCCTGACTGTAGCATAAAACTGGCTAACTACTTGACCAGTATTTTGAACAATATACTTCTACCAATACTTACTTTTAGACATTATAAATAGCAAAACAGGGTAATCCATCCTTATTTCCTGTAGAAATAGATCAATGCTAACATTTTTAAGAGAAATGTCTGGTTGTCTCAGGTAAGGACTTATTGCTCAATTGGTTTTGATTTATTTGTTTTTTTTGCAGACGCTTCAGTTCTTATCTTCAGAGCTATTACTCAGTATTTTTTTTCATCACCAAAATATTTTGCAATTAATGCATGATGCAAAGATGAGGTTACTAACTGGCAGAACAGGCAGAAGGCAGAACAAGAAGCAATGGATGGAAACAAATCAAAGAGAGAAGCAACCTAGAACTAGAAGCAACCTAGGAGACATTTTCTGTCAGTGAGAACAATTAATCAGTGGAACAACTTGCCTCCAGAAGTTATAGGTGCTCCATCACAGGAGATTTTAAAGAAGAGATTGGACAACCATTTGTCTGAAATTGTGTAGGATCTCCTGTTTAAGCAGGAGGTTGGATTAGAAGACCTCCTATGATTATGGTGCTGAATACAAAAGATCTGATTGGCTGCCAGTTACTCACAAGATGTTCAAAATGTTGGGTTTTGCTTTTGATAGCCCTAAAAGAGCTGACTTACTGAAGGACCACCTCTCCTGTTTATATGCATAGATAGCAGTAGAGGCTATTTTGAAGATGCCCCACTGTCAGAAGCTCAGCTAGAAGAAGATATCTCTTTGTAAGACTCCTGGCTATATAATATTCTTTCCAGGCAGGGGTGAAATCCAGCAGATTCTGACAGGTTCTGGAGAACCGTTAGCGGAATTTTTGAGTAGTTTGGAGACAAATACCACCTCTGACTGGCCCCAGATTGGGGTGGGAATGGAGATTTTGCAGTATCTTTCCCCTGGAATGGGATGGGAATGGAGATTTTGCAGTATCCTTCCCCTGACACGCCCACCCACGCCCACAAAGCCACACCCACAAAGCCACACCCACAGAACCGGTAGTAAAAAAAATTGAATTTCACCACTATTCCCAGGGAGGTATTTTGCTCTCCATTCTTCCATGATATAGAAAAATAGTAAACTTATATCTCTTGGGCCAAACTTTTAACAATTTATTTTAGCCATATTGATTTTAATTAAAAGATTATACTGTATGTGTTTTATATTTTGCATTCTGCTTATTATGCTAGCTACCCTGGGGACTTATGTAAGCCAAAAGACAGGGAATAAACTTCATGCTAAAGAACAGATTTAATTTTATTTATAGAGTAGTGTGACAAACATAAAAAGCTTTGCCACTAGTAAGGAAAATAAGTGGCCACATGGCAAAACTCGTAATGTTTTTTTGTTAGAGGGATAAACTCAATAGTACTGACTCCTTAGCCCCTGACAACATACTGGCCACCAGGTGGCAGTGGGATGTTGATAAAGAGTTAGGGATTTACTCCATGTGTCCTATTTGGTTCTGTCTGTTCCTTTTTCAAAGGATTTCTAATCTCAGGCCACTTCCTTCAGCCTGTATTCCTGGGAATGCAGATACGTGAGACACTTTGGGATTCCTGCTTGTAGGATATAGGTAGCTAAGTCCCTGTCCTTACCATGTATTTCTTGTGAATCACCCACCTTTTAGTTATAAAACATGATTCACTAATTATTGCCCAGGCAAGATCCCTGGCCTTAGAAAGACTCACACATACTTCAGACTCCAATAGTTTTGTTTTCTTTCAACAGTAAGCCAGCACTGTGACAGAGAGACAGAGGTTTCCAATCAATTGACCTACTTTATAAGTGTGCAATAAGCTGAAGCATATCTGACTTTCTGTTTTCAGTGTTGCTATACATTTATACTGATACTGAGAGAACACTGTAGGAATAGCTATTTCTAAGGATAGACATATTTTCAGTGGGATTACAGGACTAGATGATCTCATGCCCTCCCCTATTCTTTTATGCTTGCAAAGCTTTACACACATATATTCTATCACTGAAAGACGTCCCAAAAGTGCTTTTTTCAAGAGGCAACTGTATTTTTCTTTGAGGCATTTCGCTTCTCATCCAAGAAGCTCCTTCAGGTCCAATTGGATGGAAAAACCAGAAAGTCCAGTTGCCTCTTGAAAAAAGTACCTTTGGGATAATTGTGACCTGGATGACGAAGAATCTATATAGATATCATTGAAAGACTTCTGTCAATTTCTGCATAGGATTGTAAAGTAGATAGGTGACCAAAATGCACTGTTGCCGTATATTCTTTGTGTTTGCTAACATTTCTTAAAGTTCTAGATTAGCTGGTGGAATGTGGGCTACATGTATGTGTAGGAAGGCTGATATTTAAGTGCAGGAAGACTGCACTTGTTAGATAAAGGATTGTCAAAGAGGGCTTCCAAAAAACCCACAACAGTCAAAGACTTGACTCTAATGTAGGTAAAAGTAAAGGTTCCCCTTGCACATATGTGCTAGTTGTTCCCAACTCTAGGGGTTGGTGCTCATCTCTGTTTCAAAGCTGAAGAGCCAGCACTGTCCGAAGAGGTCTCTGTGGTCATGTGGCCGGCATGACTAAATGCCGAAGACACATGGAACGCTGTTACCTTCCCACCAAAGGTGGTTCCTATTTTTTTTACTTGCATTTTTACGTCCTTTCGAACTGCTAGGTTGGCAAAAGCTGAGACAAGTAACGGGAGCTCATTTCCATTACATGGCGCTAGGGATCCAAACCGCCAAACTGCTATCCTTTCTGATCGACAAGCTCAGCATCTTAGCCACTGAGCCACTGTGACTCTAATGTAATATTTGGAAAAAGTGTAGAAGAGCTTTGCTCTCCTTCGTCCCCATATTACTTGAAATGAACTTTCTGGAAGTCATTTTCTACTAATAGGATAAAGCCCCCCATGACCTTGATCTACTTATATGTTTATATACCCCTGACAAATGGTGACTGGTGCTCATCAAGACTGGAATGGCAGACAGAAAGGTTACTGACAGGTGCTCTCTTGTTTTTGATGGCCAGGCTTTAAATAATTGCAGTGACCACTAGTAAAAGATAGATAAATAGAAGCTCTTCATTTGTCGATTCCATTTAATGATGGCTGACATTTTTAAAGCACAGATTCAACAGTCCTTGTTCACCCTTTCTCACAAATTGCAACAACAATAAGAACATCTAAGTATTTCAAAATAAAAGCCATTATTTTAAGTGGCTGCAGTGCACCACAAATGGTTGCCTGTTCAATTGAGCAGCGATGTTTTGACTATCTGGAAGCAGAAGAAATGTTTCTTAGATTTTTCCGGAAAATAACCTTGCTGACCTGTCAGCTCAGGCAGAAAAATTTGTTTGGTGGTAGGTTTTTGATATTTTTTTCATTCCTGGTATTCCAGAAAGACTGGGGTGGTGGTGAGAGAAATATGGAATTCAGGAAGGTCATGGACCATCTGTTTTTTTCTTCCTATGCTCTTTGTCCTAAAAATTACAGCCTACACCCATTTGATATGCCAATACAGAAGCGCCTGAGGTGTTGCTTACAACAAATGTTATCTCATTTGATTTGTGAGTTAGGATGGGACGTCTTAGAACATAGATGTGGAAGCCAAGATACACATTCAAAGATATAGAACTTGACCTTTGTAAGCAATCTGAGCAACTCATAAAGGTTGTGTGTTGCACTTGATTGCAAAAGGTGCCTAGCCCTAGAGAGAAACCCACAAAATGCTTTGAAATGCTGCCATCTGCTGTCCTGTTACCATTATATTGCAAATTACACAATGTAACTGAGCCAAAGCACCGATAGACCAGTTCGTGATCAGACAAACCCCAGTAATGGTGTATTCTACTTAGTAACTCAATTTGCTTCAGAGCTCACAACTCAACTGAAGCAAAGATCATCCTGAAAAGTGTCTAGCTTGGAAGTTGCCTTGAAACCATGCACAGATAGCTCCTGGAGGAAAACAAATAATAAAACTCAAAATAAAGTTTTAAAAATGCTTACAAATCTCCTGATATTCTTTAAGCAACTAAAAATATTATCAATGCTGGGCATTTATAAGCATGCCAGGATGTCTGGTACAAGACAGAAATGGATGATAAACAATCAACAAGAATAAAAGAAATAAATAAAATCAATAAAAGGAAGGAAGCTAACCTATAAACCCCTAGCACAGATGAAGACACTCCATAACTAACTGACTTAATTGAGTAACATCTACATTTGGAGCCCAAAGCAAAACGGAATGCTGAAAAGATGCTGATGTTTTTCATCATCAAGTTCTGATTAGGGTTCTCCCCTCATTATCACCAGAATGCAGCTGTAATTCACCCAGTGGGATCTTCTCAGTCATTTGTGAATATTAAGCATTTTCTTAGAAATCAGTTTTAGGATGCAAATGAAAACTGTCTCCCAGTATGTTGCCGATCACGGCATTATTAAAACAAGCCTAACAAGAATGAAAGTAGTAGATCAAAGCATATTTGAAATACTTTGGGTCTCTTTTATAGGCAAAACTGTCTCAAGCTTGAATTTCTGTGCATTTTATTGTTAGCTGGTTAAAACAGCCTTCCATGGATCATTTCCTCTAGATGTGTTGGAACCCTCAAACTTTCCCAATAACAATTGTTAACTCCGGGGTGTTATGTTGCATGTGTTTGAATTTGAAAGACTCCAAATAAACAATTGTCTTCGATTTCCTTTAGGCAGTCTGTTTTATAGTCCCACCAATTCTTCTTGCAGGCAAATGGTATTTCCTGCACATATTCCAATGCACCATTGTTATGGTTCGTTGCACAGTCAGTTAGATGTTTAGGCTGGATTTGGCATTTTTATTCACCTATCGAATCCTTCCCAAGGATCTGGGATAGGCAAATGTTGATGTTTGAAGATTTTCAATGTATTGTTGCAGGATGTAAACATTTCCAAGTAAAGCTGTCTTTTGCAATTGTCTGATTGTGTCTTGATAAATGGCAATGGTGTTCACGTAGCGCTCCAGATGTTTGGAGATTATTATTTCTGTTATTATGGTTGGTTGCATATACCCTGTTTCTCTGAAAATAAGACTCCCTGAATAATAAGCGCAATCGGACTTTTGAACGCATGCACTAAAATAAGCCCTATCCCTGAAAATAAGCCCTCCCTGAAAATATTGCAACACAGCAGCAGCCATGAGGTGACCACGCTCTCTGCCTCCTGTACCTCAAAAATAATAAGACCTCCTCAAAAATGAGCCCAAGTGCTTATTTTGTGGGTCAAAAGAAAAAAAGACCCTGTCTTATTCAGGGAAACACAGTATTAGCAAATTCTCCCACCTTGTACTTTCCCCCATAACAACAATTCTGTGTAATGGGTTGGGAGGGAGGGAGGGAGAGAGATTGAGAGTGAGGGTGAGATAGAGAGATAGAGAGATAGAGAGATAGAGAGATAGAGAGATAGAGAGATAGAGAGATAGAGAGATAGAGAGATAGAGAGATAGAGAGATAGAGAGATAGAGAGATAGAGAGATAGAGAGATAGAGAGATAGAGAGATAGAGAGATAGATGATAGAGAGATAGAGAGATAGATGATAGAGAGATAGAGAGATAGAGAGGTCATCATATTTTCTGCTGAAGGGACCCTGGGAACATCACCTCAGTTTGTTGGCTTTCACAACTTTTTGCAGTGTGTCGGGAAGAATTTTGTTTAGTCTTGTTCCTATATCAGCTGTAGTGATCTGTGTTGCTCAGAACAGAGGCATGGTGGAATAATTTATCACCCTCTCAGCTGGTTATTGCATTTGCTTGGTAGTATAACATATTGTCTGCAAAGCTCTCAAGCTTCCAACAATAGCTGTTCAAAAGTGGCTCTTATTCAAAAGCAAAGTTTGCTTTATTTATGCTTGCTTGGACTAGTCAAAATACACAGCATATTTTAGAATATCTATTTGTAAATAAATGATATTGTTATATAATCTTGGCCCTATCATTTTCTCTAAAGATAACAATTATTAGCTGCTTCATCTTGTGACCAAAGGTAAATATTGACTTCTTAACGCAACTTCAGAAGTTCAAGTTATTATAATTAAGCATGATTTTGTCATTACCTTTTATATTTCAACTTGAGGGTCTCAGTTGAATCTAATTATTTTTTTCATTTGAAAAGAAGACATTTTGCAGATAGAGGTTGTATATCAGGACTCTTTATTAAGGCATCTCATTATTTTTAATGAGCAACTTCATTATTTTTGATATTTGGAAGCAGAATATATGATTCTGTCAGAGTAGGAAAGCTTGTTAAAAATTCAGTGGCCAGAGATACATGACTAACCACTAGAATTTGGAAACACTGATGAGGAAGGTCTAAGAGATTATCTCATTAGATTTGTGAGATATGTTTGTAGATGACAGATAAGAGTGGACAATCTAGCAATATCTTTTTATGAATTCAAATGGGTATACTATCTGAATGTTCAATATTTTGTTTTCTGCAGCTATTGAGGTAAAATCTAGCTGTAAGTTTCTTTACAGTTGAGTCTAGGACATCTAATAGTTTTTTTTAATAGTTAACCCTTTCATCAACTATAACTTCCATTACATGGAAGCTGCTGCCTACAAGTATTACGCACTACTATTATTCAAGAACAGGCCTGTCAAACTGGTGGCTCAAGGGCAGGATGCATCACGTGCAAGCCACACCCATACCAGCTCGCAAAGGCAAAAATCATTGCGATACATCACAATACATCACCTGACACGATAGAGTTTGACACATGTGTTCAAGAATGATATTGACTTTTCTAGGTGGATGGCAATCAAGAAACAGGGACAATAAGAACTATTGGGACTTTCTTTTATTAATAACTGGAAAGAGAATCTTGAAAGTCTGATGGAGGTACTCTCTCATACTTTTATACCAAAGAGAATCAAGGAGGGAAATCATGAGATTGTGAGGTCCTTGGTGCTCTCCGAGCTATCTTTCTTTCTTGCAGATGTTATATTTCCTAACCAGGTAACATTATCAATGCTAGGAAAGAGTGGGGTTTGCTCTCTGCTTATATGTACGTGGCTTGCTGTGTCAGTATTGGTGAGAATGGCCTTGATTAAGCTATTCTTTTCTGAGTTGGTTGTCCCTTGATTGAGGTATTGTTTACAGATATAAGAGAACATTTGTAGGTCAGGATTGAACTGTGGAGTCCTTGATGTTCTCTGTATCTTGAGAGATCATAGTGGTCTACAGGTCTGTGAGCGTCAGGTGTGAAAGATCAAGACCACACATTCAGTTCCTATACATGGGAATCTAGTGAAATAATAGCCAGCACTATTTTGGCACTAGATAAGAGTTAATAGAATTCAAGAGGAGTTCGGCTTACACTGCTTGTGGGAATGTTGAGACTCCAGACTGATTCCTCTTTTGACCCTATCCCCAGTCTCTGTCATTCTTTCCACAATGAGGTAGGCTCACCTGATATTGAGCACAAACTTTATATATCATTGGGCTATCTAGTTCACCATGAATAAATCCAACATAAATAAATGATTTTATTTCTGATGCATAATAGCTGCCTCCTCCACTTGATTCAAGGGCATGGAAAGCAGAGCATAGGCAAACCCAGAGAAAAGCAGCACAGCTACTCAGGATAAGATCGCCCTATCCCTCCTCACAAAGAACGCCTAGAGTGGAGTGACTTAAGGAGAAGCTGGGGGAAAGGGAGTCAGTCTTTCCAGGAACAATTGTTTGTGTTACATCCCCCCTCCCTCTTTCACTCGTGCCTTTTGCCTTGCTTCAATTATTGCTTTTTGACTTTGCTTTGAGGACTGCCCTTGTCCTGTTTTTACCCTTTGCTTTGCTTTACTTTCAAAACTGTCTTTGCCATGTACCTTGTCTTTGCCGTGAATACTGTCCTTGCTTGGACTTTGCCTTGTGCACTTTCTTGGTAATATGTGGGTTGTTGTTTGGGGGAATGAGGTGGCTGCCTTCAGTGTAGTGTGGGGTCGAGCCTTACTGCTGGAGTGCCATTTGTGGAAAACCTATTGAGAACAATAAAGAACTCTCTAAAGACCTGCCTTGCCTGGCCCACCTGGGTCACAACACATTATAAGAATCACAGAGTGATGCAGATGATTCATTTTATTTATTTATTTATTTATTTATTTATTTATTTATTTATTTATTTATTTATTTATTTATTTATTTATTTATTTATTTATTTTGAATAAGAACATGGCTTTCTGGTCTGAAAAAGGACCATAAGTAGATTGGAGAGCATGTAGTCTTCTCTCATGAATGATGCCTCCCCGCTCCCCATGCAGAGGGAGAATTTCAGGATGAAAAGGAAAAAAAAATAATATATCACAAACTAAATTCTATAATAAATAGCTAGCATAATTGATTACATGCTATATGGTTAACGTAGGGCATAATTTGATTTTTACAGAAAGAAATATTTTTATATATTCTTGTTTACTCCACTTTCCACCATATATATCCATAGAAATTCATAATAAAGTCTGAATTGGCTTACTACAATACAGTTTTATCTAGCACTTCTAAAAATTTAAATAAGCAATATTCCCTTCTAATGATCTTTCTTGGAAAACAAATTGCCTATATATTTCATGCAATTGAATCCTACAGAATAAAAAAAGCTCTGCATTCCAGTGACTGGTATGGAAATTAGATTTTCTATTATTTTGTTTTGTTTTTGTTTTGCAAAGTCACCAATCCTCGGGAGACTTACAAATCTATGGAATGATTGCAGAGACTGAATGTTGCACTTGGATTTCTGAATTAGCTTAGAGGTATATAAAAGTACATGTAACTGTACATAGACCTTGAGGGGAATACACCTGGCTCTAATTGTCTGAATTTGGTTCATAAATCATTTAAGGAACATTTTGGTCTTGGATGAGTTTATGGGCTGCACAACAGGGAGAATCAGGTATTACTCAGAAAGGTAAACACAAAAACACATACACATTTTTTGTAAAAAGAGTTTCAGAAGCAAGCCTAATCAAAATACAGTGGGAGATAGATGGAGGGAGTAAAAACATTAAAATGGCAGCCACAATAATGCGATAAAAGCCCCTCCCCCTTTTATATTCAATGCAATAGCACTTAGACTTGTATACCACTGTATGCTTTACATCCCTTCTCTATGAGGTTTACAGAGTCAGCATATTGCTGCCCAACAATCTTGGTCCTCATTTTACCGACCTCAGAAGGATGGAAGGCTGAGTCAACCTTGAGCCAATGAGACTCAATCTGCCAAATTGCAGGCAGCTGGTAGTACAACAGAAGTAGCCTGCAGTACTGCATTCTAAACATTGTGCCATCGCAGCTCATATACATATAAAGAGGGAGTGTGGTTTGAATCACATGGTTGCACCACTTTGACTCTATGGGCATCCTTGATAAGAGTCAGGCTGTCTGACTTTTTTGATTCCTAATCATGCAATCCCCAAGAAAAGCGAAAGTGATCTGAGCATGAACACAGCAGGGATTAAATAGCCTGCATGTTGAAATGGACATCTGGCTGTTCCTTATTTTATTTGGCTATATCCTCCTTTCATAAAACATTAAAAGCCATCATAACTGAACAGTCGGGTCCTCGGTGCTCTCTGAGCTTGGTTGTTTTCTTGCATCTTACGTAGTTGGATAATGAAACATCTGCAAGAAAACAACTAAGCTCAGAGAGCACCAAAGAATCCACAGTAATAATCCACATACTTAGTAAACTGTAGTTGTGGTGGTAATAAAAACTTGTGCACTATGCCATGCAGTGTTGTACTTTTGTTGACATCTCCCTAGTGGATAATGTCTATTTTTATGGATAAAGGTCAATAACTTTCTTGGCAGTAAACTACATGTTTTTATTTTAACAGAAATCATGATCTGGTTGTACTGCACTCTAATTGCATTGAGAGGGCATGTCTTCCATTGCAAGTAAAGTATGTTCACTCTGGATAATGTGAATATTTTCCTAATCTTCAAATTACCACCATACCCATGAGAGTAACTGAATTGATGAAAAAGGTGGCGAAATCCCAGAAGGGTCTTTGTTGCATGTTTGAATAGCGGTATAATAAAATAGCAGAATATCCCTTGTGATTTCCTAATCTTCAAATTACCACCATACCCATGAGACAGACTGAACTGATGAAAAAGATGGGCAAATCCCAGAAGGTTTTTTGCTGCATGTTTGATCAGCAGTATAATAAACTAGGAGAATATCTCTTGTGATGTTTTTTTGCAATTCAAGACCTTTCTGATTGTTCCTTGGTGATATGATTAATCTATGCAACCGCCCAAGGTCCTCCTTCTTCTTCATTCTTCATTCTTTATCCTCATTTTACCTTGATCTGATTGTACTCAAGAATCATTGTTTCCTTTGTGTTATCCATCTGTATCTCTGTCTGTCTGTCTAAACCTGTAGAACAGGGGTGTCAAACTTGCATCATCATGGTGGTGTCATGTGATGTATCATGACTTTCCCCCCCTTCGCTAAACCGGGAGTGGACATGGTCAGTGTGTGATGCATCCGGCTCGTGAGCCGTGAGTTTGATAGTTGATACGTAGAACATATTAACATCCTTGATGAACTTTTGTTCTGGAAGGTTAGTACACATGAAAACCTAAACCACAAACATTGTGAAATGAAACATTTCAGAATTCCCTTCTTGCGAATTGGGTTTTTTATTTGTTTAAATTTTCTTTTATGATTTTAAGCCTAGAACTTTAAAAATAAATCATAGATTTTTGGTGATATTTCTTCCTGGAAATACAGAAAAATCTTGATATTGCTGCAGCCTGCAGACCTAGAGGAAATAATAAAGTCTAGAGGAAATAATAAAGAATAAATTCAATGACTTCTTATTAACTTTACTTGCCAAACATGCATAGTCAATCATATCTATGGGCTGATTTTAGATAGATCCTTCAGACTATTTATTACTAATCAATTAACTAGATTTTTCTTAATTAGATTGCTAGACAAATATTAAATTAATCCAGTGAAAATCTTGTTTAGCACATAATATGAACATTTCATCTTATTTTTTCTATTCCTTTTTTTTCACTCAGCGAGTATCCATTCCTGAAAATGAACCAATTACATTGAACTGTGAAATCCTAAATTTATACTGGCTGTTCCTACAGCTGTAAAACTCTTTAAGGCTAAAGCAGTGATGGAAATTCTTTACAGTTACAAATAGGAACTTTTTTTGAAGAAAAAGTTTCTGAAAACCATACAAATAAAATTCATGATCCATTTTAGCTGCACCTAGTGGTACACTTTGGTTATAATAAATTGAAATATTCAATTTGTTTATAATCTTTATAAATGACCTGATCTAGTATGAAGTTTTCACATACTAGCTGTAGCTAGACTTTATAGCTATAGTCATTATACTTCATTTTCCTTATTTGTGACATTTAAATTAATGAAATGGTACATGAAACTCAATCCACAATTGATCAGTTTTTTTCTAAACAAACTTTTAAATTATCTATAGTAAGTGATGAATGCCATGTATTATTATTTTTTCATCATTCTTAATCTATGCAGGGAAGAATCCAAATCTGCATTTGCTGAACAGATTTTATTTAGAAATTCCAGGAAACTAGATGAATGCAATTCTCATGGCAAGTAAGGATAGGTTGCCACTGGCGAGGTTTTAATAATGCTGTATGAAATAAGGATCGACTAATCTAGCAGTGAACTAATCTGTCAGGAAAGCTAAATTAACATAATTTCTGAATAGTGAAGAATAAGTATGAAGAAGTGAAGAACAATGTACATAGTCACATTTCACAGAAATCAATGCATGGGTTTTCAGAATACATTACATTGCATTCATGGTTTTTGAAACATCATGTATTTCTTTCTTTCCCATAATGCGATGAAATCTATAGCAATGCTAGATCATTATGAGGGCATGATGCATGCCAAATTCTGTTGGAATTGGTTCAATAAGTTCTTCAATTTATTCAGTTGTCCTATTAAGTCCTCCCACTGAAATCATCATATTTCTATACGTCCAATAAACAGCACTTGGAGGATCCATTGACTGGCAGGTACCAACTTGGAAAATATGGCCTTATTCTTGGAGAAAAGTTTAAAAGAATTATTAAAAATGTCCCATGCTACCAGGGGTGAAATTTTGAGTAGTTCAGAGAACCGACAAATACCACTTCTGACTGGCTCCAGAGTGTGGTGGAAATGGGGATTTTGCAGTATCCTTTCCCTACCACGCCCACCAAGCCACGCCCACAGAACCGGTAGTAAAAAAAATGAATTTCACTACTGCATGCTACGTTTACATATTTGCTTGACATATTCCTTTCACAAACAGGTAAGGATTCAGAAGAGACATAGAAACCACATAGAAGGCAACTTTAGCCATAAGTAAGCAAAGGGAAAGTATATGAGGTATTTAGTCTTTGGTGACACCAATTCATTTAAAATTAATTTCTATGTTATGTACAAAAATAACTGCTTCTTTTATTTAACATTTTTAACATTCATTAATATAAATGGAATATTGCCCAGCTGCTGAGATGTTTAGCAGTTGGACAATACTTTTGGGGCTATATTCAAACCAAACTCTGTAAAATTATAGAAAAAAGCCAAAATGTGTAAAAATAATTTCTTCCCTTTATGGATGCAAACTATCATTATTTTAAAAGGTCATAGGTATAATTTTGGGCTCTCTTTTATTGGTCTGAAGCAGGGATGTCAAACTCACATCATCATAGCAGTGTCACATGACATATTGGGACTCCCCCCCCATTGCTAAACTGGGTGGGGGCATGGCCAGCACATGACACATCTGGCCCATGGGCTGGGAGTTTGACAGCCCTGGTATTCCCAGTTCTTAAATGCTACTTGAAAAAAAACCCCAGAGCTCTGACTTCACAAAATATAAATTGGTTGGGAGAAATGATGTGTTGTGCGTCCGTCTGTCTGTCTGTCTGTCTGTCTGTCTGTCTGTCTATCTGTCTGTCTATCTATCTATCTATCTATCTATCTATCTATCTATCTATCTATCTATCTATCTATCTATCTATCTATCTATCTATTATCTTTCTATCTCTCATATCTCATATTTCATATCTCTCTCTCTCTCTTCTATCTTTCATCTTTCATCTCTTTCTTTCATACATACTCATCTACATCCATCCATCCATTCTCTTAATGAGATGAAATGTATCAATATTAAGCATTACACGGAAATGTATACAGACATATTTCATATCAATCAATGCATGGGTGATCAGAATATATTATATTATTCTCATGGTTTTTGAGATGCCATATATTTCTTGCTTTCGCCATAATGTGATAAAATTTACAGCAGTACTAGATCAATATGACAGCATGATGTATGCCAGATTCCATTGGGATTGGTCCAACCAGTTCTGCATTACATTTTTCTACTTATTATTATAGCAATCACTTACTCAGATAATTTCTTCAAAATTTCCAGTAATAGTTTGTTAAATTTAATTGAGAAATCCCCAGTCTCTTCAGTAATACTGCCTCAACTACTGATACCCACATCATCCCATATACATACACAAAAATCAGGAGGAGAGAGATACTGCTTGCAAAGATACAGGACTTCCAGAACACAAACAGCAATCTATAAAAGTGAATAAAACATAATAAATTATTGCGAAAATATGGGGAAAAGCTAAAATGGAAAGCTCAATGAATGAACACAATTTAAAAGACAAAATGGCTGCAGATGATGAAAGCATAAAATGAATTGATGCCCCAAAGGGAGCTATACACTACATATAAAAACAGGACTGAATGAGAATCAGACGTGCTCAGATCATTGCGTTTGGCAACAAATAGTAAAGGAGATTCTAATACCTGCTGATTCCTGGATCCAATATTCTCCTGCTCCATTAGAGCATGTAGGAACAAATGTTCAATGTATTACCTTGATCACCCAAATCACATGCTGTTGAGTGGTGGGTGGCTGTGTGTGTGTGTGTGTGTGTGTTTGTGTACATGTGTGTGTGTGTGTGTGTGTGCCATACCTAATTGTTGGAATTGAAAAACTCATAGCAGAAGTGGAATTCTATGGAGGATTTTGAATATAAATACTTCTCCAAACTACTTAAGCTGGTTAAATGTCTACAGAGATTCTCAGTCATCCAGGTCAAAGTTGTCCCAAAGGTACTTTTTTCAAAAAGAGCTAGACTTTGTTTTTCCTTGAAGATATTTAGTTTCTCATTCAAGAAGCTTCTTCAGTTCTGATTGAAAAACTATTCTGACTGAAGTACAGTTGCCTTTTGAAAAAGGCACCTTTGGGACTTAGGTGGTTAAATACTGAATCACTCTCTTTGGCATTTGTGCTGAGCTGATAATTTTGATGAATGTGTTTTGTTATGATTTTGTGATCTGTGTGCATGGATACATAAATTAAAACATTAGAAGCATAATATATTTCTTTTATGATACTTTACATTTGATGAATGACCACCAGCTCATTAAATATTCTTTTTTATAGCTCTTTCTATTAATTTTAATATACTTTATTGATCAACCATATGGAGGCATTGTCAGTAAAGCAATTAGGTATATCAATAATGATATTTGAGTAGGGAAAGGGATTATCAGTCATTAGATATGTGATAGATAAGATTAATCATAATACATACTTGGTATAACTTCTTAAGTAATCTTTTGATTTTGTTATTATCTTGATGTGCTACAAAGGGGTAAACATTGATGTGTGATGAACTAAATATAAATCTCTGAACATTTCATTATTTAATATTCTTTGCCAATAGTGTTAATGCCTACCAATTTTGAAGGTACCCATAAGCCATATATATTGCATTGCATCCAACAGTCAATGGATGGATGCAAAATGGCTTTAAAATGAGACATCCCTGCTTTATACAGCCCTATTGTTTTATTTATTCTTATTATTATGATCCCACACAGCTAGCATTTCCTTCCTCAAGCAACTTCATGGAAAGAATAGGCTGCCAGTATTTTCAGTTCTTACCAGATGTCAACAAAACATATTGCATTTATTGGGGAAAATAATCAGGCAACAAAGTCTAGGTAACAAAAGAGGCTTTTTCCCCCCAATAATGGTGGAGAAAAGATGATAACATTCCTGGCCAAGAGTAAACAGGGAGAGAGAATGTCATTTAATATTTCTGGAAAAATGCTTACATATAATGGAAAATGCAGTTAGTATGAAAGCTTTAGTTTTCATCCATATTCCTCCTTCCACATTCTTCCTCCTTTCCTAACATTCTTACATTTAAAAAAAAAAAATAGCTGTCACCTGCACACTTTAAAACAACAGTAGGAATTTGTTTATCTGATGATACTCTATTATTTTTTGAATCAGTACATGAGGTGGAGTGGAGTAGGAGAACCATAGTTGTTTCTGTAGTTTATCACTCCCCTATTATATTTGATGATAAGACACAAGAATATAAAACATTTTCAGGAAGATTTTGAATGAATAGTGATAGCCAATCTTTCAAGTCACAAGGGGTAGCTTTTACCTTTGCAAATCCTTTTAGCGATACGGCACTATTTAATATTGTATGATAATTGAATAATTAAATCCTTTCACATGCCTGTATGTTCTGCTTCTCTACCCACAGGATAAGCTATTATAGAGAAGTATCAAACAGCCTGACCTTGTCTGTGCTTAGAAGCCAAACAAGTCTCACTGAAACTTGCATAGAAAGCCATCACACAATACTAGGACCATAGGCTAACATCTGAGCCTATGGTCACTGAGCCAAGGTGGCGCAGTGGTTAAATGCAGCACTGCAGGCTACTGCTAGATCAGCAGGTCAGCGGTTCAAATCTCACCGGCTCAGGGTTGACTCAGCCTTCCATCCTTCCGAGGTGGGTAAAATGAGGACCCAGATTGTTGGGGGCAATATGCTGACTCTCTGTAAACCGCTTAGAGAGGCCTGAAGGCCTATGAAGCGGTATATAAGTCTACTGCTATTGCTATTGCTATTGAAGATAGAAAATATTCTGCACAAGATAATGGCAAACCACTTCCATAAAATTGCCAAAAGGGCAGGAGGAAAAAAGGACATATTGTATCCAAATAGCCAAAAGTGAATCTGTATTTGATGACTTATTTACATTCTAGCACATATTCAAGATGGCACAGTTTGCTAGTGTCATTTTAAGACAGATAAAGAAGATGCAAATAGCATTAAAATGTGTAAGGAAAAGGTATATTAATTTTAGTCAACATGAACTTTCCATTGTAATATATTCTGGTGTTCTTTTTACTTCTTTGATAAGTTTGTTCTCACAAACATTTTTCAATTATGCTGAAGAATAGAAGAATTGGAATAACTTTAGGAAGAGTTAATTCTGTGCACACTTGATATTAATCCCAAGAGAAGTGCATGCTATAAAGCATTGAAAGAAGATGAGACAGAACCATCTGGTGTCTTTATTTCTGAAGGAAAGCATATCTTTTTGAAGAGTAATTTCAATACTAAATTTATAGCTTCAGAAAGAGTTATTTACATTAGCTGTTATAAAAGAAAAGAAGAGCCATTTTACTGACTAATCCAGATTATGTGTATCATGGAAAAAATTAGTGACATTTGGTCAGATAGGCTTCTCTTATTGACTTTTTAATTTGTTGTAAAGAACTTTGACACTTTGGCGCCTGGCTTGGCTTACAAGGAAGAAAAAAACAGGATACTTTTTGATTTGAATTTCAAATATCTCATGCATCAAATAGAGTTATGAATATTTAATATGCCAACTGGAGTTAGACATGATCTCTTTGAAAATATTCCTATTTGCAAAAAGCAGAATTATACAAGCCTGACCTTTAAAATGAAATGAACAAGATTCTCGTTAAGTATGTTGTTTTCAAAGGAATGTTAAGTTCCTAAGAGGAATTATAGAAATTATATGTAGCATGTATTGAAAGATATTTTTTTGTCAATTTTTAGTCTGAGCAAGCTAAACAAGGTTATCCCTGATTAGTACCTGATCAGGAGGCTGCTTTCAAAGTTTAGGATTTTCTAGGCTGGAAAGTTTTAAGCAAAATATTCCTGATGTCAGTAAGGCACATCCGTTCCTTAATGGATGTATTCATTAGAAGTTGAGCTCTCAATTTAAGGTGTTTTTTGTCCCTTTTTAACATTCTTTAACATTCTTAATGAATGAACAATGCTGAATAATAATAATGTTCTAACTTAAAAATAAAACCAGATTAACTCTTACAGTATCTTATTTGGTCTCCATTGTTTTTGATGTAGGATTTGGTTCTAAAATAGTGTAGGCATCTCTCTTGACAACCACCAACAACCCATTCAAGGACACAGAGTTTTAGAGAATGGATTCATGGCTTTGGTCACCTTGAGACACTAAAAGCAAGAATCACATCCTTTATTTATTTTTAAGTGAAATTATCATCTCCTTTTTTCTGAGTTGGGCGAAAAATAAACTTAATAAACTCCTCCTATAAACTGAAGAAGAAATGGGCGAACAAAAATTGCAGAAGAAAACACTTGAATTTTTGAGACCATTAAGTATGTTTAGTCCTCTTTGTTTTCTTCCATTCTCTCTCCCCCCTCCCCAGCTAATACATTTCTACAGATGTTTATGTACATCAATATAAGTAATACTGTTCTCTTTTGTGGAGATCTTGGAGTGGGCTGTTGGTTTATTTGGTTTTTGGTGATGTATGGATTGGTACATGGAAAACAAATTATCTGTTATTATATAGCAGAGATAGTCAGTCTGGTACTTTCCTGATGTTCCTATTTAGCAATAGTCGGATACCATATTTCAAAACATGTACTGTACTACATCGTCCCAGCCTGTGTACTAGGGAGGTTTCATTGTATTTTATAGTACTGAAAGCATACAAACATACTGTCTTCAAAAATTTTTAAATGAACAGATGAACACTAGAGAGAGTGATACTAAATGAGAGAATCAATGTATTTTTGCCTTTATTTCCAGTTTAGCAAAATGACTGATAATTGGAATATTAAAAACCCTACATGGGATGTTTCTATCAGTTTCTGTGATATAATCACATAAGCAACAATCAGGGAAGGAGGGTCATAGTTGAGCAAGTATCTTCTTGTCTTCATCACAGCTGTATTTCTAAATACCCTTCCTTCCTTCCCTGATTCCTTTTCTCACTCCCTTTCCTTTTCTTCTTTCCTTACCTCCCTGTTATTACTTTCCTCCTTTCCTTCCATCTCTCCTATTTGAATGAATAGCGACTATCTATGTAATATTTGACCCTGGCTAACTGTAACCTAGCTAATGATGACCCTTGAAGATTCTATATTTCTTGTTGTCTGAATTCTACCTTCTCTGAAGGCATTATATGCCCTTTTTTTGCCTTGACCATCGGCATGATAATGCTTCATAACTTTTATACCAAACTCTGAAGAGAATAAAAGGTTTTCTTCCATACTTAGAAAACATTCATGAATGCTGTGCTGTTACATATTCAGAGGGTCTTCAAATAGTTAGGAGAAAGTCCTGTTCGTGCAGAATTCTATCTGTGTTCCAAGGACACTGGCTCATATCTGGTAATGCATCATTCAGCTTTCCAACTTATTTTCCAATTTCCTGTAGAATCTATTTTACTTGATACTAATGGAAATGATAACATATCTATAATATTAAAATAATATGTACTGCATGTGTTCTGAAGATAGGGGTTATAGAGAAAGGCTACTTCTTAGGATAATAAAATCAGTGTTATAGATTTCTCAAGATCGCTAGAGAATATTAATGGCTGTTCAATATATTCTAACTTGGATCTCATTATTCTAAAGGGATAAGGCTCTGAAACAAATGGTAAACAAAGCTGTACACTCTTCTTAAGAAATAAATGGTTTTAGTACCAATAGCAATTTTTCATGGCCTTCTATATAAAGAACACAAGAGATATATCTTGATTGGAAGTTTATTGTCCAAGTAATTTATTTTTGTCATTATTACCTTGTCTTTTACCATTTCAAGGCCATTTTAGGTGTAGATGAATTAACAGCAAATTAAATGAAATATGTATGACCCAAGTACAGCATTATGTAATCCAAAATGTTTTCAGAGGTCTGAAGTAACCATGTTATATCTTTAACTTATATTTAAGAGCAACTTACTTTTAAACCTTCAAGTTTGGTTAATGGTGGAAAAAGTTAAGTAAAAAGAAATGATTAGCCTACAATGATTTTGCTTAATGTAAAAAGGAAAGATATCTTTTAATTTTTTAAACAATTATTTTACATGCATTCAAAGGAGTGGGCAAGAAAAGACGTTAAAATACTCAAACTATTGGCTGACTCGCAGGTACTAATAAAACTAGTCTTCCACAATATTCATATTTTTTTCCAGTGCCCAGAGGCTGGCAGTCATGAATGATATTATTTTAATGTTACTGTACTTTTCAGTCCACTATGGTTTCTTAGGAAAATGAAGCATGGTAGGAATTTGCAGCTACTTAAATAATGCACAAATTATTCTATTGCATTATTGTTTATGTCCCTACAGCAGGGGAATCAAACTTGTGGCCCATGGGCCAGTTGCTTCATCTGCTGGCCCCTGCCCAGTTTAGCAAAGGGGAAAAAAAAGTCCCTATATGTCACGTGACACCGCCATGATGACGCGAGTTGACACCCCTGCCCTAGAGACTTTCCAGACTATAGTTCGATTTGTAGCTGCTGATTTGCTGTCAGTATTATTTGGAGGATCACAACACTATCCTTGAATATATGTGAGTTTTCATCAATTCAACATTTCCCATTTATTACTGCTGCTACATCCTGTTAATGTTGCAGATCATTACAGTATCTCATGTAACAAAACCTATATCGTAGTTAACCATTATACCCTTTTCCAATGCCTACCGCTCTGTGGATACTTCTGGGCACTTAAAACACATACCTAGGTTCACAACATGTTACAAATTTAAAACATTCACATTTAAATCTACTTAAAGGTAACAAAACAGAAAAGAAATATATGATTTATCAGCCCAGATGTTTAAATTTCCTCCGGTTTAACATTTTTAAATTGAGTTACAAAGTATTGTAAAATGCAAAGTACAAAAGTAAATAGAAAAGCGCAGGGGGGGGGGGAGAGGGAAGAGAAGTGACAAAAGTTAAGGAAAATAAAAGAAAATAAGCATTGCCTTCCAACTCTCTCTGTTACAGTAAAATAAGGCATTAACATCAAATCACAACTTTTTGCTTTTCCATAATAGTAAGAACAAGTCATTTCTATGAAGATCTAACTGTCTAATCTGAGTTTTACAGATTAGATTTCTGAATTTTCTCCAAGTGAACAATAAGCCTTCTTTCTCTTTCAAAAACAGAGGTAAATTTGTTCGTTTATTTACTATATTATAAATTATACAAATTATGTACAAATTTGGAGAAGGTAATCTTCTAAATAAAAATGGCTGCAACTTGAAATATTTGCTTGCTCCAATATATCTTTATTTCTCTCTCTCTCTATGATATATATTTATATCATTTTGACAACCAAGAGGATTTGATTAAAAGATGGGGAAGAAAAGGAAAAAGGCAGTAGGTTTTAAAATGGTTTTTAATGTGTTTTATCCCTTCAAGGTGGGGATGTCCAGTCAAGAAGCTAAAACCATGACTACTAACACAATAACAAAGTTTTGTAAGCCTGAAAACAGTTCTTCCCTTCCTTGCTTTTAAAGAGTACTTTATGATATGCTTTCTCCATTCTCATTCCTTCTCGACTGCCACATTGTCACTTCCAAGTTCCACAGCCCAATACAATATGTGTACTATTACTATTATTGTAGTAAGACATTATTACTGTATTATAAGACAATATTATTACTACATTATGCAACTATTCCTTGAAATGCATACACAATAATTCTGAAAGCAATAGAAGAATTTTATTGAAGAGAATGGATCCCATTTTTTTTAAAAAAAGAAGGGATTTTAGTAACCTGCTTTGATTAAACTTCCTACAAGACAGGTTTCTTTGAAATATGGCAATACTTGCCCATCGTTAATTATAGTGCAACACATTGCTCAGACAATCATCCTTGAAGTTCATTCTTTCCCTGTCTCCCATTAGAATACTCATCTGATGCTAAGAGTGATTACTTTTAGCCTGTGAACTACTCAAAGAAATTTTTAATTATTTCACTTTCTTTGCAGAGATGCCCTTTTTAAGCACCTTCCTGGAAGTGCAGCTAAATAGTTCTGATTTCAAGAAGTGCATTAATTTCCATTGGATACAAGAAACTCATGAGCGTTTGGCAGTTTTGCAAATTTGGGTGAAAAATAGAAGAAAATGAAGCAATAAATGATCACAGAGAAATTATATCCAATAAGGATCATGGTTAAGAAAGAGCAATAGATTTTCAAATAGGTGAGGAATTATCACCAATGACTCAATTGACACTTTAAAAGTATATGACTTGTTAATTCACTTTGTTGCTATTCTGCTTCTTTTTAAAGTTTCTTGCTGTTATATGTTAATTTTTAAGAGAGGGCAGATTTCTGTACTTTCAGAGTAATGTGTCTGTGTTCTACGTATATATTTGGGACAGAGATGATTTAGAATTGACTGCATAATACTGTGAGATGTTTCTTGAGAGTAAAGACCTTTGAGTCAATGGAATCTTCCTATAATATAAATGGAAAAAGCTAGATCAAGCTAGGGCAGGAAAGGGGAACTGGATTGTGTGAGCAATGGGGTAGCACACACATGCATGCAGCTCAATTGGTGCAAGTTGAGCTCTCTGTGTGTGCATGCGCGTGAGTCAGCCTGCCACTTGCAGGGCCAGGTTTCAAATAGGCCATGGCATGTCATGCCCCCATCAGAGTCTGAATCTGAGGGGGGAAATGAACAGCTGACAGAGAGTGGGAGAGTTGGCTGTGGAGGAAACTGGGAAAGGCAAAGTCAGGCTAGGCAGAACAGGGCAGAGGTAGAACAAGGGAGAGGGGGTTCAGATGAAGACTAAGGCTCACCCTCCTCATCCTAAGGTACACAGGGAAGAACAGAGAAGAGAGCATGTCTTACAAGGGAGGAAAGGGCTTCGATTCCCTTCACAAGGCACACCAGGGGATGGAGTTTAAAGGAAAGGCAAATAGGGGGGGGGGGGGGCGGTTGTCAGGAACAAACACTGAGTTCATCTGGTATTAACTGCTTATCTGAATTTCTGGCATCCTCCCAACTGATTTGATTTACTGCCAGTGCTACTTCACTTCTGGAACTTCTTATGTTGCTTGCGCTGCTGAATTAATTACTTATCTTGCCTTGTTGGATTTATAGTTGGAAGTTTTCTGCTTACAGCATTTGGACTGGGATATTTTCAGCCAAAGGCTGTTACAGATTGTGGAAGAGCTTTTCTCCAGTCCAGAGAGTTGAAAGGGACATTGGTAGAACAGTTGGTGTTAATAAAGGGACTCATAATGGTTTTTTGGCTGTGTTGCCTTTGTGTCATGTCCTGGGTCATCACATGGCCCAGTAGTGAGCCATGGTCCAGGGATTGGGGATCCCTGACCTTACTTTCTTTGCCCTGAACATATCCTACATTGGGGGAGACGTGCAGTCAGGGGAGGCAGGGGAGGCAGGGCTTCACCACTGTCATCATGAAAAGAAAAAAAATGTAAAAGGAAAAAGGCTGAGGTAGTTGCTGCCAGAATCTCAGTGGCTGACTCTGCTTAGTGCTTAACTGCAGGAAGAGGCGAGAGAACCACGTGCCTCCTTTACTCTATCTTTATGATCACTTGAGCAGAGTTAAGCAAGGTTTAAAAGGCGAAAAATTCCTTATGCAAAGGAGGCATGTGGTTCTCTCGCCTCCTGTAGAGGGCATTTTTAGAGGCTTTTTAGAGTTCTCTGGGAGCAACTAGCTGAGTCTGACCTCAGAGCTCTTGCCTTTCTCCTTTTACATTTTTTTTCTTTTCATGATGGCAGGCAAGAGCAGAGTTGAAATCCTCTCTGAAACAGCTGGAATGTGTGGGGGGAGGGGGAAGGAATTCAAAAAGTTTGATTGCATGCAGAGCCACATTGCCTTTTCAAACACACACACACACACACACACACACACACACACACACACACACACACACAACTAGATAAAAGTATATAAGCCCAGCTTCACTTATTACAAGGCAACATGGCTCCACCTGCAATCAAAGGCTTGGATCGGAAGGCAGCAGGGGAATGGGGTGTGGTATGGCAGAGGACCTGCTTTCAAGCCATTGGAAAATATATACAATACAACTTCTGTGTTTGTGTTTGTTTGAGAGTGAGTGAGTGAGAGACAGATCCAACTTCTCTGTGTGCGTGTGTCTGTTTGAGAGACGGGGGAGGGAGGGAGAGAGGGAGGAACGAGGGGGAGGGAGAAGAAAAAGAATGATGGAAAACTTATTTTGCAAGGGGGGGAAATGCTGTCACTTTAAATCGGAACTGAGCATGCCTGGCTGTGGAATTCTGGGAGTTGAAGTTCACAAGTCTAAAAAAAGTTGAAACCCCTGTGTCAGTGCCTCACCAGCTATAAACCTCACCGCACGTCACTGCTACATTGACCAAATCATGCTCAGGATAAAGGAGCTACAGAAGTTGCTGATAGTTGCCCTTTTTAGTGGATCTTGAAGCAGCCCTCTTTTTATTTTAATAAGAAGCATTCTGCCTATAAGATCTTAGTGTCAAATCGAAGGGTGGTGATCAAGTCAAAGCTATATAATGTTTCAGATACTATTTTCTGTACTTTTTAAATGTCTTATGGGCATTTCACAACTGATTTCAAGTTTGAAACACAAAATATTTTCTTTGCTTCAGCTCTTAGTCAAAGAAATAAATAGATACTGTATGTATTTGGATCAAATGTATGTATATTTGTATCTTAACTACCCAGTTTAGCACAATTTGTCAGAGCGTTTGTAGAGTGACTACTATTAGGGGGACAACCCAAGAAAAAAACACAGAACACAGAGACATTTAATAGTGGTGTATGTACAACATATCAGTGGGGGATTCAAATTATTTTACTACCGATTCTGTGGGCATGGCTTGGTGGGCGTTGTATGGCATGGTGGGCATGGCTTGGTGGGTGTGGCAGGGGAAGGATACTGTAAAATCTCCATTCCCTCCCCACTCCAAGGTAAGGTTACTGCAAAATCCCCATTTCCTCCCGATCAGCTGGGACTCGGGAGGCAGAGAATAGGGGATGTCCCAGTCAGAGGTGGTATTTACTGGTTCTCTGGACTATTCAAAATTTCCGCTACTGGTCCTCCGGAACTGGTCAGAACCTGCTGAATACCACCTCTGCAACATATACAGAAATATACGTGGTAGCAAATACCTGAGAAGTAATCAATCTTCTTCTTAACTCTACACGGAGAACTTAGCAATGGATACTGGACACAAGGAAAGAGAAATATGCCCTAGCTGCTTTATATAAACACCTCCTAAAATGGTAAAGATTTGTGTGGACCACTTCATAGTCTTCAACTGGTTATATCAATGCTGATTCATCATTGCATCAGCCTTACATTTCATCAGCTTTCACAGTTACATCAGCTTTATAGTTGGTCAGCTCTTAAATCTCAATACCATTTGTAGGACCATTTGTAAAGTTGTCTATGGAGATTCTCAGTCATCCAGGTCATGGTTGTCCCAAAAGATGCCTTTTTCAAAAAGCAACTGGACTTTGTTTTTTCTTGAAAATGTTTCACTTCTCATCCAAACTTCTTGGATGAGAAGCTAAATGTCTTTAAGGAAAAAGAAAGTCCAGTTGCCTTCTGAAAAAGGCACCTCTTGGTAAAATTTGCAAAGTTGCACTCTGCACACACCTGGAGGGTTCAATATTGAAGAAGGATGACTTAAATGCTCAAAATGTCAGTGATTTAATACATTTTCCCCAAAATGACTCAACGGCAGTTCTAGAAATCAAGTGATGATAATAAATACCCTCCATATCCAGAGCATCAGTCATTCATTAAAGACAGCTACAATGACAATGAAGCATGAAAGTAAAATCTATTTACTATATGACCTCCAAGCAAAGAAAATGTAGAATAATCTTCTGGAGGTAGGGAAATATCTCCTTAATTGATGAAAAGGTCAAGAGACTCAGCTGCCTTTAGAACATTTAAAAGATTATCTCACATTCGTAAACACCCTGACAAATACATCGATCTCCAAGAAGAGAACATAACGAAAGTCTTCCCAGCAGTAATTAAAGGTCAACACATCTTTATTTTAGCTTAAAATGTGAGGCCTTTTAAAGGTATCATTTCACAAAGGGAAAAGAAAGAAGCACAAAACTCAGATTTAACTCTTGGTGCCTGTGTGGAATTAGTAATGCTCTTTTTTTTGTGGCAAGAATATTGAAAAGGCTTCTTTTACTATGTCTACTGGCTTCCCTGAATAAACAAACAAACAAACAAACAAATAACAGATTTGGAAGGGACAGCTTTAGATTCTAAGCTCAAACAAGTTTGCCTGGGTACTATCACCTGATAAAGCATATGCCAACACAATATTTGGATTTTAATAATGTTATTATGTTTATTGGGGTGGATATATATTTCCAGAATGCTTTGACTGATATGGATTTCCATATATTAGCCAAGACGGCAAGAACTCCTTGTGTCATTCCCTTCCTTTCCTTTGGCTCCTCAAAACCCATCAGGAGTCTGCAAAGCAACACAGCGGCCTCCTAGAATGGAATTCAGGTAGAATTAAACTGATGCATCAGGATGAAGAAGCAGAACCCAAATTCCCAGCCTTTGCTATTCAGAAAACTTGACTGTGAATCTTTTCTGCTTCCCCTCATGCCCCCACCCCAAGAAAGGAGCAATGGTGGTAGAAAGGCTTAATCTTTGATGGTTTCACAGCTTCTTTCTTTCTATTTTAAAAGTAAAAATGCAATAAGGAGCAAAGGTTCCGATCAAAGAGTTCCCACAGAGTAGTGTTTAACATCTACCTAGCCACTGGCTTCATTCCCTTGCTTTTTCTGTAGATTTTTGCTACTTCATAGGTATCCTCACTGCTGATCCTCTCTCTTCTGACACTGAGGAAAAATACTTCTTCCCATTGGCTAAAGGAGGGTACAAAACAGCATAGGTAGATTCTTTCGTACTCCACTCTTCTTCCTCATTGCATTTGCTGTTCACGCACAAAAAAATGAAATCCCCCCCCTTAGAATCAGAATAGAGCTGAAAGGGACCTTGGAGGTCTCCTAGTCCATCCCCTTACTCAAGCAGGAGACCCTATACCATTTCAGTCCAATAACTTAAAAAGTTATTCTCAAAAACCTCCAGTGATGAAGCACCCACAACTTCTGAATGCAAGCCGTTCCACTGGTTAATTTCCCTCACTGTTAGGAAGCTTCTCCTTAATTACAGGTTCCTTCACTCCTTGATTAGTTTCCATCCATTCCTCCCATACTTAAGCAGGGAGAATGATAAAGCTACCCCTCCAGCAGCTGGAGGAACAGAAGAATGATGGAAACTTACAGTGTGGCATGTTGGTTGCCAGAGGGAGGGAGGAATTCCCAGAGCAGGGATCAGGGAAGCTGATGGACTCAATCTTCCAAACTTTTCCTATGCCCCATTACTTTGTGGGACAGAGAGGAACAGATTTCCCATAGCTAGAAATGGTTTGACAAAACAGAATAACAGAGTTGGAAGGTACCTTGGAGGTATTCTACTTCAACCCCCTGCTCTAGGAGGAAACTCTATACCATGTCAGAAACATGGTTATCCAATCTCTTCTTTAAAACATCTAGAGCACCCACAACTTCTGGAGACAAGTAATCCCACTGATTAAATGTTTTTATTGTCAGGAAATTTATTGTTATTTCTAGGTTACTTCTCTTCTTCGTTCTAGGTTGAAATATCTTGCTTGTTGGAATCTACAAGGTGAATTGAACATTGTTGTAGGAGATATATAATCATGTGTCATGTGAACTCATTTTTGACAAATCGTGCAGTCTATTATCCTACAGTAAGGGCCCATTCTAGAATAATAGGAAAATGGAATTATTGCATTAATTTGGGATGGTAATAAACTTTTAGACCAATACAAATACAAAGGGTTTGGATTATGAGACATGTTTACTCTTTGCATAGATTCAGGAACACATAGGAAATTATTTGCACATTGGATTAGGGTACTCCATAATTACTTCTGTTTCAAAGGGTCAGTCAAAAGATGTATCCAATTTCTTGGCATAGTATATTAAAGGGATAACTTACCTTTGTTGTTCTTTTCCATATAATGAAATTTATTATGAGATTATTATATGCTGTTGTAAATGCAGACAGGAATTTTATCATCTCAGCTGGAATTTTCTAACCCCTGCATATGCCATGAAACCAGCTCATTTCTGAAGTTATTTTGAAATGGCATCTGTTAAGAAAAAAAATAATGAAAAAGGATTTTTGGAAAGTATTTTGCCAAGTAGACATGAAAAGCAGTGAAAGCGAGTTAATGCATATCTGCATAAGTGGCTGGGTGGGTGAAAGCATTGCAAAATGAAAAAGCGTGTCAGGGACAGAATATTTATGTTTCTTTTTCCTCTTTTGTTTTTAACAAATTTCTGGGGGAGAAAAATCACAGAAAGTGCTTCACCTTTGTAGGAAGGGAATGTGGAGGGAGCATTTTAAACTACATTTCGCGAATAATTCAATCTTGTTTGAACAAAAAAAATGCAAAATAACCTGATTTCCTTAAGTTTGGGTGTAAGAAGAGGCTCTGCTTTATTTAGTTCAAAGCAGAAGTTCTAAATTATTCTTGGAAGGAATATAAGAAGCTAAGGCTTAAGCACACATATTTCCGCATTTGTATTTTCACCTTATTTTCTCTTTCCATTCTTAGGAATGAAATGTTGATCATTTTTAATAGCCCAAATCAAAATAAGTTGCTTTTTTTATAACGATCTTCCTTCTTCAATATGAGAAAACAGATCAAAACTAACCACAATGGATTGAAAGTAAGCATTAGGGAGGGACTGGGAAACAAGTAGAGAAATCATTTATCACTTAGCATTTCCAATTGCAAAGCATCAGGCTGGAGACTTTATGTCTTCACTGTTAGCAGAGATTGATTGAAAGGGACAACTTCCCAATTCTAATTAAATTATTTTTGACCCCCTAAATGGTATGAATGGAAGCAAATTGATGATAAACTGCTATGGAAGCCTTATTGATAAACAATTAGTTTGTCATGCTTTTTTTAAATAATCAAGACAAAATGTTCAACATATATATTGGGTGTTTTATTTGCTCAGTAAAGAACAAATAAAACATCCCAGTATTTAAAGCTGTCAAGTGTCAAGGGCATTAAGAGAAAAGATCAGGACAAAACAATTCTGATATTCTGCTCTTGAAACATATCCTGTATGTAACCTTTAATATAGCACACTCTTATTGGATTAACATTTTGACCACAATGGATGGATTCATTGACCACAATGGAAAGCAGAATTTATAAGACATAGCACACCTGCCATTTTTATATTCCAATGGATGTCCTGCATGATGAAATACAGAGTTTTCAGAGTTGAGCTTGACTCCTAGTGGTGACATACACATATCCATGTAGTTTTCTTAGGAACAATATAGAAATCATTTGCCATTGTCTTTGCCCACAATATTTTTTCTAGATCTAGCTGATATTGCTGGGATTTTTCTGGGGAAACCAGAAAATCCAGCTACAAGACAACTCCACGTTTGTTTGCTTGATTATTTGTTTTTGAGGATTACCAATTAGCTAAGCATTCTTGTAATAAAGGCATGTTTAGTTAAATAACTCACAGCCAGCATTTATCACATTTATTATGTTTACCATAATAATGAGAATTTCATACAGATGCTATGTCTCTGAATTACTTTTATCAAAACTGTCTTACTAGATGAATAAATTGATAATATGCCTCTAACATTTATATGCACATCATGAAAAGATGCAACCTATTTAATATCATGGGTCCACTGAAGATTCCCTTGCTGGTGTAGTTCCTGTACACTTTTACTTTGATACCAAATGCATGTAAAAAGACAGTCTTCAGAATGGCCCTTGGAGAATGAGCACCTCAAAGTTTAGCAAACTGGAACTAGGAAAACAATAGGCCTCCATGTATATCAGCCTGTAGTGGCCTTCAAGATCTTCCAAAGATGTTTGTTGAGCAAATTTTCAATGCAATATAGAGTTCACGAGGAATTACACTGGGCATAACAAAGAATTGGTGCCATGCCCTATGTGAACTCGATAACCACCTTTAAAATATATTGGTATCCAAGCCGAGGTGGCGCAGTGGTTAGAGTGCAGCACTGCAGGTTGACTCAGCCTTCCATCCTTCCGAGGTGGGTAAAATGAGGACCCAGATTGTTGGGGGCAAGAGGCTAACTCTGTAAACCGCTTAGAGAGGGCTGTAAAAGCACTGTGAAGTGGTATAGCTAACCTGTATTCCTCTGCAGATGAGTCAACCAGGAAGGATTAGAAACCCCATCTTAATGCCCTATCATAATGCACTCTTTCTGCCATAACCAAAGTATATTGAATGACATCAGAACATGAACTATAACACCAGAAGTGGGGAAAATATTTTGGGTGCATTTTATATAGCAATATTTATTTCTAATGATATGCTGAAATCATATTCACATCATTAGCACAAATATACTTTGAATTTTCTAGATTGAGCTCCCAGAATATAACTGCATCTTAAGTGTTGCTGGTAGAAATGGTCATTTCAGATCATTTTCTTTCAGAATTCTCTGCTAAAGTCAAACAGTGTTAAAGGTTCTTTTATCAGGTGCTAATAGTTATGCTAAGAACAAATGGAATGTCATGTCATATTCACCCAGCCTTGAAAAAACCTTTGAGATAACATTGAGAAAAGGTTCAAGACTGCAGCTGCTTTTCAACTAAATGATACAAAATATTATCCCAGCATAAAATAAAATGCATACTTTAACTTCTGGTTCAATTGTTACCACATTAACAGAGTAACTCAGATATGACTCCTGTTGAGCCAGGTTTATGTTCAGGTAAATGGACGTTAAATTGCAGCAGCCAAAATTTTATGAATAATGCAGTTTTCATTGAATAAATTAATTTGTACGGTCAATCAGCCCATACGTATTCAAATGCAGAACTAAAAGTAGTCCTTGACTTACAACCACAATTGAACCCAAAATTTCTGTTGCTAAATGAGACAGTTTTTAAGTGAGTTTGGCCCCATTTTATGACCTTTCTTGCCACAATCGTTAAGTGATTCACTGTAGTTGTTAAGGTAGTAACATGGCTGTTAGGTGAATCTTGCTTCCCTATTGATTTATCAGAAGGTGGCAAAAGGTGATCACATGATCCCTGGGACACAGCAATGGTCATTAATATGAACTATGATGCTTGACCACCAGTTCATACTTATGTCTTACAGCAAGAAAAGTCATAAAATGGGGCAAAACTCACATGTATGTATGTTTGTATGTTTATTATACTTGTATGCCGTCCTATTCCCAAGGGACTCAGGGCGGCTAACAAACAAGTGGGGAAGGGGGAGATACAAAAAACAAACAAAGACAAAGACAAAATACAAAAAACAGATTAAAAGCAACACAACAATCACAAAAATTCAAGTGGGGCTGGGAACTCATCAGCCCCAGGCCTGCCGGAACAGCCAGGTCTTAACGGCTTTGTGGAAAGCCTGAAGGGTGGTGAGGGTCCGAATCTCCACGGGGAGATCATTCCAGAGGGCCGGAGCAGCCACAGAAAAGGCCCTCCCCCGAGGGGTCAACAGTCGATATTGGCTAGCTGATGGTATTCGGAGAAGGCCTAATCTGTGGGATCTAATTGGTCTTAGGGAGGTAATTGGCAGGAGGCGGTCTCTCAAGTACCCAGGCCCAATACCATGTAGGGCTTTAAAAGTAACAACTAGCACCTTGAAGCACGTCCCGAGTCCAACAGGCAGCCAGTGCAGCTCGTGGAGGATAGGTGTAACATGGGTGTACCGAGGTGCACCCACAATCGCTCGCGCGGCTGCATTCTGGATAAGCTGAAGTCTCCGAATGCTCTTCAAGGGCTGCCCCATGTAGAGCGCATTACAATAGTCCAGTCTTGAGGTCACAAGGGTGTGAGTGATTGTTCTGAGGGCCTCCCGGTTCAGGTAGGGATGCAATTGGTGCACCAGGCAAACCTGGGCAAATGTCCCCCTGGTCACAGCCGACAGATGATATTCTAAAGTCAGCTGTGGGTCCAGGAGGACTCCCAAATTGCGAACCCTGTCTGAGGGGCATATAATTTCACCCCCCAGCCTGAGAGATGGAATACAGGGTCAATCTTTGGGAGGGAAAAACACAAGCCACTCGGTCTTGTTGGGATTGAGTGCAAGCTTGTTCACACTCATCCAGACCCTGACAGCCTCCAGGCACTGACACATCACTTCAACCGCTTCACTGAGTTGGCACGGGGCGGACAGATACAGCTGTGTATTGTCCGCGTATTGATGGTATTTTATCCCGTGCCGGCGAATGATCTCACCCAGTGGCTTCATGTAGATGTTAAACAGGAGGGGGGACAGGACCGAGCCCTGCGGCACCCCATACCTAAGGGGCCTAAGGGTCGACCTCTGTCCTCTGACCAACACCGACTGTGACCTGTCAGAGAGGTAGGAGAAGAACCACCGAAGAACGGTGCCTCCCACTCCCACCTCACGTAACCGCCGCAGAAGGATACCATGGTCGATGGTATCGAAGGCCACTGAGAGGTCAAGGAGCACTAGGATGGAGGCATGGCCCCCATCCCTGGCTCTCCAGAGATCATCAATCAGTGCGACCAAAGCAGTTTCCGCGCTGTAGCCAGGCCTGAATCCAGACTGAAAGGAATCCAGATAATCAGTTTCATCCAAGGACCGCCGGAGCTGAGAGGCTAAACATAAACATTCTTCATTTAACAACATAAATTTTGGGCTTAATTGCTCATAAAAATTGGGCTCAATTGTAGTCTCAATTGTACAAGACTACCTGTGCAATAAAGATAAGGGAAATTAAAGGAAGGAAGCATAGGTTTATACAAAGCTGTTCAAAAAACCAAACCTCTAGTCCAGGAAAATAAATCTAATTCTACTTGCATGTTACCAGAAATAGTTATAAAATATATTTCCCCCAGTTCAATCCATTATAAAAATACTCCAAGTAATTGCATTAAATATCACAGTTCTCTATTCCAAAAGATACCATAATATTTTTTTTGTAGACATGGCACAATTGTGGGAAAGCACATAGTATAAAAGCAAACAACTATCCCTGTTATCTATTACTCCTGATTTGAGCAACTTCGTAGTCTATCTCAAAATTACTTGGCATTGAACTGTGGCCTCTGCATGTGCACTTGAGGGGTGCACAAACAGAGGTTTCTACTTGGTTATAGTCAAAGAAGTCAAGATGGCCACCATAATAGTGTGATCAAAGTTTCACAGGGTATTGTTGTCCCTTTGAAAATGGACAGAGTTACACCCCTCCCCCCCCGAGTCAAGAAAACTGTGGAAAAATGCTGTGCAGATAATCCTTTAGATGCAAACCCTTAGGGATTAGTTTAAGTGTCTTTGGAAAGGAGTTTAGCAGAAGTTTGAAGGCATATGAAAAGTCACAAGGAGCAATCCTGGGGAGGGACATTATAGACCAGCATTTTCAAGAAGTCATTGAGAAATGATACCAAGGTAAAGAAGTTTACTTTTAATTTGGAATTGAATTTTTTTTTCAGTTATAGAATGTTGTCATGAATATGGACTTGAAGGTTGGGTGCTGAACACAGTAAGAGTCATTCAGGTACATGATGGGGATAATGCATGCATGACTTGCTTTGCAAGTGGTTCAATGCTGAGGTGGAAGTAAAGCAAGGACTTCCCTTTGGTGTAATGCATTTATGGAGAAACCCTTTCAAGACAGGTTTTTGGTGCTCCTGTAGATGTATCATGGAGATGTAAACATGTATGAATGCAGATGTTATTTTCTGAGAATTCAGATGCTTTTTTAGTGATTGTTGGACTGTAAGACTCAATGAAGTATACAGATCTGAAAATTAACATATCACATATCAGTAAAATGGAGCAGATAATTGCAAATTATATATACTTGGGAGGGGGAATTGAGAGCATACATATTTAGGTATCATGATAGAATGTTTACTAATGCAGAAACATGTTAAAATGTACAAATGCTGATAGAATGGTAGCATATGGTCTGTGGTGAGGAATGGATGTTGAAAGAAGTGAAGATGACTGCACATAGGAGTATAATTTCCCCACTTTTTATTTTTTTATTTTATTTTTTTTTATTTACAAACATACAAAATATACACACAAAGAACTTAGATGTACACTACATTTACACAATACATTGGAACTTTCTGTTCCTTCTATTTTTTTAAAGTTTTTATTTTACACACATAAACACATCAACAAGAACAAACACATGACTTAAGACAACATAGGAACGAAAAGTTCCATCATATATCATACAGCAGTTCCGTATCGGTTTCTTTGCAGTTAGTGTTTTCCCTTTCTATACCTTTCTATCTTACATTCATGGTCTCTTTATTCGTTATCCATTTTTATGTATAATTCTATATTTATTTATACTTAGCTATTTATAACCAAATATTGTTTATATATTCTTACTATCATTTATTGTCTTACATACAATTCTAGGTATACATTCACATGGTTATTCTTTTTCTTTGCCAATCTTATACTATTGTTATTCCATTTAAGAGATTATAGAGTACAATTTGGATTGTACTGTTTACCATCCCAAGCGTCTGTTATGACACCACCTTATTTTCTCTTTCTTTTCTTTTCTCTCTCCCTTCCTTCTCTACTTCCTTCCTTCCTCCTCACCTTCCCCTTCTTTCTTCTTTTACCTCTCTCCTACTCTTACCCTCTCTCTTCCCCTTCCTACCCTCTCTCCTTCTCTTTTTCTCCTACCCTCTCTTCTTCTCTTTTTCTCCTTTCCTCCCTCTTCTCCTTCTCTTTCTCTCCCTTCCACCCATCTTTCCTTATCTCTTTCTTCTTCCCTTACCTCTCCTCCACTCTTTCTCTTCCTTTCCTACTATCTCTCCTTCTCTTTCTCTCCCTTCCATCCTCCTCTCCTTTCCCTTCCTTCTTCCCTCCTTTCACTACTTCCTTCCTCCTCTCCTCTCCTTCCATCTTCCCTCCCTTTCTTTTTCTATTGTTATAGGTGTCTCTTTCAAACCTCAATTTATGTTTTCTTGGGGATGGTATTTCCACCATTATGATTTCATATCATTTCCTTTTTTTCTCTTTCGTTCTATAGTCTATATGCCAGCTATTGTCCTGAATTGATTTCACCATTCTTAACCTTCTTATTTTATTAAACATCTGGGCTCTTTTTTTTTTTGGGTGCATTCAGTCCATTCAAATTTATCAAGATAATTGTTGTTTCTTGATCCATCTTTAACTGGGGTTGTTTTTTTTTACTTCTGGTTTGTATCTGACTTTTCCCTCTCACGCGTTCCTTCTCTGCTCTCTCTCGCTTTTCTGCCTCTGTTCTTCTCTCCTGTTTCTTTTGTTATATTCCTCTTGACCTCCACTTTCCAATTTCTCCTTGCTTCCTTGTTCTATTTCCCTCTTGCGGAATTCTTCATAGAATTTCTGTGCATCTTCTATATTTTATATCTTATATCTTTTTCCTTGCCAAGATACTAGAACCCCTTCTGGTACCAACCATCTGTACATTATTCTGTTTTTATTTAACTGGTTTGTTAAGAATTGGTACTGCCTACATCATTGTTCCCGAATTCTTCGTGGAATCTGTTTGAGCATGATCAACTCTTTTCCCTGTAGAGTAATTGTCTCTTCTCTGTTTTTTTTTTTTTTTTTTTTTTGTACACTTCATCTCTCGTTATTTTTTTAGCAAATCTTACATGCACTTCTCTCGGGAGTCCATGTCTTCTGGCATAATTAGTATGCACCCTATAAGCCTCATCAATGTCTCCTCTCAATTTAAGAGATTCAGTGAGAATTTTAATTACTTTTCCTTTCACATCCTCCTCCTTCTCTTCCGGTATGTTTTGGAATCTTAGGTAGAATGCAGCTCTTTCATTTTCCAGTCGAATTAATGATAGTTCTAAATCTTTATTAAGTTGTTTATATTCCAATTCCATTTTTTCCATCCTCTGGTCTGATTGTTCTATTTTTTCTTCCATACACTGGATTTTCTGTTCATTGATTGTTAAGGCCTTCTGTATCTTTTCAACTTTGTCATCTACCATCTTAATAGATCCTTTCAATTCTCCCATTTCATTTTTCATTTCTTCATGATTCCTTCTTGTTTCTTCATGATTAGTAGTTGTCACTTCTTGGCTTTTCGCCAGTGTCTCTTGTATCATCTGGAGGATTAATTGCATACTCTGAATCTTTGGAGCTGATCCCGCTGTTTCTGCCATCTTTTCACCTTTCTCCAACCCCAACGCACTCTCAATTGATCTTTGATTTGATTTGAGGGGTGTGTGTGTGTTGCAGAGATCACATTGGATGTAGTTTTTTTCACTAATTTTACTGGTTGCCATTTTTATTCCCCTATTTATCCTTGCCCACAATTGCATATAAGTTTTACTTTTGCTTCTACTTTGTCAGTAATATTTACGATATAAATAATTGTATATTTCAATATTCAACAATAATTAACTGTCCTTAATATCACATTTCAATCCCTAAACATTCCTATGTAGTATTCTATCCTATTTGATTATTTGGTTTTTGGTCTTTACTTAATATATATCATAGATTTATAAATTACTTATCTTATACCAATAAATGTCTCTCAATTTTATCAATTATGCAAGCATTCAATCCTAGTAATTAGTCTCTCTGTGTATATCATCAGAGATTTTCTTACATCAGATTTCAGGGTTCGGATTTACAGCCCACTAGGTGTCATCCTTTCCTCAGTCTCACTGTTGTTATCCACGAAGCAAAATTCTCTTTCTCTATCTGTTGTCTCTGGCACTGTTCCAAGGTCCGAGGCAAATAAATGTCAAATACTTATAAATTCAACAAGCAGCAGAAGGAAGCGTGAGCAGAAAAATTAAAGGAGCTCAGTGTACCAACCCGACTGTTAAACAATCTCTTCTTTGAGCTTTCCAAATCTTTTCGGCAAATATTATTTTCGACTCCACTCCTGTTTGTCCATGTCGGATTTTTGTTCTCACTGTGGCTAAATCCTTTAGCAATTTTAGATTTTTAGATTTAGATTTTATTAACATTTGTAGGCCGCCCTTTTCCCTGAGGGGACTCAGGGCGGCTCACATAAAATCAGGGAGGGGGAGTACAAACAGTAACATAGACACATATAATAAAAGTAATAAGCAACATACATTCATCATTCGGGAGGGGCGGCTATCCTTGTCCCCAGGCCTGACGGGCTAGCCAGTTCTTGAGGGCTGTGCGGAAGGCCTGGACGGTGGTGAGGGTACGAATCTCCACGGGGAGTTCGTTCCAAAGGGTCGGGGCAACTACTGAGAAGGCCCTCCTCCTTGTAGTTGCCAGCCGGCACTGGCTGGCTGATGGAATACAGAGGAGGCCCAATCTGTGTGATCTAATTGGTCGCAGGGAGGTGATTGGCAGGAGGCGGTCTCTCAAGTATCCAGATCCACTACCATGCAGGGCTTTATGAGTGACTAATAGCACCTTGAAGCGCATCCGGAGATCGACAGGTAGCCAGCGCAGCTCGCGGAGGATAGGTGTTATGTGGGTGAACCGCGGTGCACCCACAATCACTCGCGCGGCCGCGTTCTGTACCAACTGAAGTTGCCGGATGCTCTTCAAGGGCAGCCCCATGTAGAGCACATTGCAGTATTCCAGCCTAGAGGTCACAAGGGCCCGAGTGACTGTTGTGAGTGCCTCCCAATTCAGGTAGGGTCGCAACTGGCGCACCAGGCGAACCTGGGCGAATGCCCCCCTAGTCACAGCCGTCAGGTGGTGGTCAAATGATAGCTGTGGATCTAGGAGGACTCCCAAGTTGCGAACCCTCTCTGAGGGGTATAAAATTTGACCCCCCAGCCTGAGTGATGGAATATTGGTCGAATCTTTGGGAGGGAAACACAACAGCCACTCGGTCTTTTCTGGGTTGAGCACAAGCTTGTTAACCCTCATCCAGTCCCTAACGGCCTCAAGGCCTCGGTTCATCACGTCTGCCGCTTCATTGAGTTGGCACGGGGCGGACAGATACAACTGGGTATCGTCCGCATATTGATGGTATCTGATCCCGTGCCTGCGGATGATCTCTCCCAGCGGTTTCATGTAGATGTTGAATAGTAGGGGGGATAAGACCGAGCCCTGAGGCACCCCATATGTTAGGGGCCTAGGGGACGATCTCTGCCCCCCCACTAACACCGACTGCGACATGTCCGAGAGGTAAGAAGAGAACCACCGCAACACGGTGCCTCCCACTCCCACCTCCCGCAGTCGTCGCAGAAGGATACCATGGTCGATGGTATCGAAAGCTGCTGAGAGGTCAAGGAGGACCAGGATGGAGGAATGTCCTCCATCTCTGGCTCTCCAGAGATCATCGGTCAATGCGACCAAAGCGGTTTCTGTGCTGTAACCGGGTCTGAAGCCTGACTGGAAGGGGTCGAGATAGTTTGCTTCCTCCAAGGACCGTTGGAGCTGAAAGGCCACCACCTTCTCAACAACCTTCCCAAGGAAGGGAAGGTTGGAGACTGGGCGATAGTTATTAAGAACAGCTGGATCCAAAGATGGCTTCTTTAGGAGGGGTCTCACCACCGCCGCTTTCAGTGCGGCGGGGAAGTTCCCCTCCCGAAGAGAGGCGGTCACAACCGCCTGGATCCAGCCTCGTGTCACCTCACTGCTGTTAGTAACTAGCCATGAGGGACACGGGTCCAGTACGCAGGTGGAGGCACTTACAGCCCTCATGGCCTTGTCCACATCCCCGGGGGTAACATCTTGAAACTCAACCCAGAGATGTTCCACCTGATCCTCTTGTGCCTCGGCTGGAACTGCGGGGATGGAGTCCAAGTCCGACCGAAACCGAGCAATTTTGTCCGCTAAGAATTGGGCATAATCCTCAGCTCTGCCCTGCAAGGGTTCCCCCGCTTCCCTTTTATTTAATAGGGAGCGGGTTATCTTAAACAGGGCGGCTGGGCGGGACTCAGCGGACGCAACCAAGGTGGCTATGTGAGATCTTTTTGCTGCCCTAAGTGCCCTGGTGTATTCCTTGGTGCAGGTGGTTACCATTGCTCGGTTCGATTCGGACTTATCGGACCTCCATCGGTGCTCTAGGCATCTCCTCCGGCGCTTCATCTCCCGGAGTTCCTCGGTGAACCAAGGAGGTCTCCGGGATCCGCCGCCTCGGAGGGGCCGTAGTGGCGCAATCCGGTCGAGGGCCTCTGATGCTGCCGAATGCCAAGCAGCAACCTACCGGACTACCGGACTGTGGGCGAAAGTATCAGGAATGACCCCAAGCTCCGTCTGGAACCTTAGCGGTTCCATAAGTCGCCTGGGGCGGAACCACCTGGTCGGTTCCTCCTCCCTACAGTGGGGGTTTGGTCTCCGGAAGTCGGGCCTCAGTAGGCAGTGGTCTGACCATGACAGGGGTATGATGTCGTTACCCCTCAGACCAAGGTCACAAATCCACTGCTCCAAGAGGAATACGAGGTCGAGCATGTGACCCGCCGAATGGGTTGGGCCCCGAATTACTTGGGTCAAGCCCATGGCTGTCATGGAAGCCATGAACTCCTGCGCCCCATCAGAGTTTTCACCGAGCGAAGGCAAATTAAAGTCCCCCAGGACCATCAACCTAGGGAACTCTATTGCCAGCTCGGCTACCGACTCGAGGAGCGAGGGGAGGGCTGCTGCAACGCTGTTGGGAGGCAGGTACGTTAACAGCAGACCCACTTGACCCTTGAGGTCCAACTTTATCAGCAGAGACTCACACCCGACAAGCTCCGGAGCAGGGACCCTACGAGGAACTAACGACTCCCGGATAACAACGGCCACACCTCCACCCCTTCCCTGGGCTCTCGGCTGGTGCAGCACCTGAAATCCTTCTGGGCACAGTTCTACAAGGGGGACTCCTCCCTCTGGGCCCAGCCAGGTTTCAGTAATACATGCCAGGTCTGCCCTCTCGTCTAAAATTAAGTCCCGGACGAGAGGAGCTTTATGTACCACAGACCTGGCATTTAGCGACAGCAGCCTGAGTCCAGGGTCCTGATTACTTGCGCCATCTGGTCTCGGAGTGGAACTCATAGGGCCGGAAGGAGGGATCTCTGTGATGTAGCGAACCCTCCTTCCCCGGTAATGGCCTGCCCTAAAGTCCCTGCGGTATCTGCTCCTCCCTGTTACGACCGTAATACCCTGACCCTCTCCCGTGTCTCTAGTCCCCTCAACCACCCCCATGGCCCCCGCTTCTCCCGGCAGGTCCTCCGAATCAGACATACTCATTCACTCACCCAAGCAGTCCCCACAGAAAAGTTAAAACACATAAAATACAATGATAATAAAAGATAAAAGTGGGATCATTCACTCAACCACATACAATCCCATGCACTCATCATACGCGATTGAGCAGTTGTGCGAATTGGTGAAGGCAGGATCTTAGAAATTGGCCTTCTCGTTAACAAAGTCTAGAGGGAGTCCAATAGAAAACTGTATATGGTCCAGAAAAGTATATGGCCAGAAGAAGTACCAATAATGGCCACTGGAGGGAGTCCAAGTTCTTGGCACACTGCCTCTCTGATGTAATAGTGCTTGATGATAATAAAGGTATTTGATGGTCCAAAAAAAATACCAGTAATGGCCACTAGAGGGAGTCCAAGTTCCCAGCCAACACAGCACTCCTGAGGCAGTGATGATTGCAATGGTAGCAGCTGATGGTAATAGCTGCCGCAGGGAGCCCGTAATTGAGTTCTTACAGTTCTTACAGTTCTTACAGCTTTGCTTCTAAGCCAAACAGGCAGATGGTCAAGCCCTTCAAAGTCCTGCAGAAACAGCGGCGAGATCGTGGTAAAACGCCGCTTCAAAGTACAGGGGGGGATATCAGCGAAGCTATAAGGGAGACAGGAAACCAGTTCCTCTGCCTCCCGGTCCCAGTCCCAGTCCAGTCCAAACATCTCTCCTGGACCTCCCACCCCCTCTTCGGGGCATAAACCAGCCCCACGATGTTGTTCAGTCAGTGAGGGGCTTCAATAGCAATAGCAATAGCAGTTAGACTTATATACCGTTTCATAGGGCTTTCAGCCCTCTCTAAGCAGTTTACAGAGTCAGCATATTGCCCGCAACAATCCGGGTCCTCATTTTACCCACCTCGGAAGGATGGAAGGCTGAGTCAACCCTGAGCTGGTGAGATTTGAACCACCGAACTGCCGAACTAGCAGTCAGCTGAAATGGCCTGCAGTACTGCACTCTACCCACTGCGCCACCTCGGCTTTAACCTCTTCCAGCTGTCCCTTCCATCCCAGCATCTCAGCCTCTCTGCTCAAGTTCTTTTCGGCAAAATTGAGCTGCAAAAACAGCTTCTCTCCCAGCTCTTTCTTCTTTCCAGCTCACCCTCTCTGCCAGTTTCGTGTTGTCTTCCTCTTTGGGTTGTCAGCAATAGTAACAAGTATTCTGATTTCCACTGCTTCTCTGTCTATTCGCTCCCTTCTTATGTAGTTGCCATCGCTCCAGTCCTAACCAAAAGGCAGGATAGCTCCTCATCTGTTTAGGGGGTTTCTCCTATCCGCAGGAGGATTTGCCTTATCACCCCAGTGTCTACAGAGTATCCCCTTTAATCTGTTGGTCCCTTCAGGATCAACAGTGCTCAAAAAAGAGCCCAAATGAAGAAGTTAGAGTTAGAGGTTGGGAGAGCTTCCTTCCCTCCACTCTAAGCACGGTGATGTCACCACAGGAAATCTCGTAATTTCCCCACTTAATATATAGAAATAAGAGTTGGGTATCTCAGGAGGAACATAAACATTGAATGCCATGGGAGAGAATATTTAAGAAATGTGTGTGGTAATTAAGAAGAGATAAAGCTAAAATCAATAGAATCTGAATGAATATCGACTGAATACAGAAGTGAATAAAAGAAGTATGTTAAGTTCGGGGTGGATTCCTGCCAGTTCTAACTGGTTCGGCAGAAGAGGTTCCACAAATCTACCATGCTGTTTAGAACCGGTTGGAATGCTTGGCTCACTCCCCCCGCCCAATGCGATCTTCTTTCTTTCTCCACTTGCCTCATTCACTTGTTTGGGCAGCAGAGAATGAAAGGAGATTGCATAGCCGAGGGCAAAGGAGCCTTCACCCTCTTTCATTCAAATGTTCGGGCATGGGGGGGCGGGTTTCTCACATGCCTTCTTTCTTTCTCCAAAGGCTTGTGAGAAAGTCCCCCCCCACACACACACACACATTGCCCAAACGTGTCCTGGAACTGCGCCGCAAGGGAAGGGAAGCACGTCTTGGGAGAGACCTTCTGTCCCCCTCCAGAGAGCGCATGCCAAAAGAGAGGACACGGGCTGGTTTGAATGTGAGTGAGCTGGCAGTTTAGTAGCCCGCCTTCTTTGCTAGTTTGGGCAGGTGGAGAAAGAAGGCATGCAATAGTCAAGGGCGAAGGTGCTCTGCTTTGCCCTTGGAGGCAGAGGTGCTTTATCACAAGCCTCCTTTCTTTCTCTGCCTGCCTGAATTAGTGAAGGAGGTGCTGGCTCCAAACCTCCCACTCATCCGCATTCAAACCAGCCCGCCCACTTTGGTCTCCCGGCATGGGCTCTCTGGAGGTGGAGGTTTTTTCCACAGACTGGCATCTTTCTGGCATGGCAACGATGGCAAGAAGCAGCTGCCAAGCAAGAGTCCCACCACCGCACTGGATTCAGCAAACCAGGTGGCTGTCAGAGAGAAGAGGACAGTGTGTGCCCGTGGGCTTATGCAACAGCCAAATCCTCGCTTCCTGTTCTTCGGCTGCTGTACAAGCCCACATGGTGTGCGCTGCCCTCTTTTCTCTTGACAGCTGCCTGGTTAAAAAGAAGGATGAGACTCCGCTGGTCCAGAGCCATCCACAGGGGGAGTGATCCCCCTTGCGTTCCTTGTCTACCTGGATGGGGAAGGAAAAGCAGTGAGCAGGCGGGCATAGCGTGGCTTCAAAGTAGGAAAAAGTAGGAAAACCAGTGCATAGACCCAGCAATTCTATAGGAGAGAGGCTGCTGAAAGCAGACAAAAAAAATTTGGTCGGTTTTTGTGCCTTCAGGTGGAACAGAGCGCAGAGCCAGAATGCCATGCAGGGCCCACTTCTTTCTACTGGAAAGTACAAAAATGGAATGCAAAAGGAGGAACCAAGGGTGGGGTGGAGGCACTATGCGTGACTGTAGGACACAAGCACACACCACATGTGCAATTCGGTGTCAAGTCCTATACCTGGCAGTAGAGATGGTGAGGGGAAAGGCATGGGGTGGTCCAGCAGCACAATCTGCCAGCCAGCAGCAGCAAGCTCAGGAGTTTTCTCCTCAATTCCTTTCTGTCCTGCCTCCTCCAATCTCCTAAAGTTTTTTCCCCAGCGTGTGATAGCTTTCTACTGGATTCCCCTCTGTCCTGCCTCCTCCGATCTCCCAACGTTCTTTCCCCAGTATGTGATAGCTTTCTGCTGGATTCCTCTCTGTCCTGCCTCCTCCGATCTCCCTAATTTTGGCCTTTAATCTTCCAATTGTCTATTTTTGGGAGTTTTTTTTCTCTCTCCCCCCCCTTTCATAGGAGTCCCAAATTTTTTTGCCACATGGCTTGGGGGATGGTAGTCATGTGCCTGAGTATGCATGAGTAATGTCAAGTTGGCCATACCTTCCCGGTCACTTGATCACCAAGCCACAACCACAAAATAGGCCACGCCCACAGAATAGGTTCTAAAAAAATTGAAACCCACCACTGGTTGAGTTGATATAGAGAAAATGAATGACAATCTAAAAACAAACATAATCTAAATAGAGTCAATCGGTTCAGGAAAAAGAAAGACCAGGGCAGTCATGATTTGATGAGGTTCATGAACATAGAACATGGACTAATAGGATTGGAAGAGACTTTGGAGGTTTACTAGTCCAACCATAGCAGGAGATCCTATACTATTCTGAACAAATTGCTGTCCAGTCTCTTTTTAAAAACCTCCAGTGATGGAACCCACACATTGCAGAGACAAGCTGTTCCACTGATTAATTGTTCTTACTATCAGAACATTTCTCCTTAGTTTCTAGGTTCATCATCTTTAATGATCTTCCACTTGAGAGGTTAGTGTTTAAATAAGGAAAAACAACAAATAGTATATGGATGCAGTAACAGCAAAGATGGTTTGGTAGTATAGCAGCTTATGAAGAAGCACCATGAATGGCACCGGTACTGGATTAAATTGCATTCAGCTGTAATTTGTTCTTTCTCTTATCTCATGTCTCAGTTTCTTTGGCTTGCTATTGCTTATTCCTCTCTGTTTTGCATAATGTTGTCTGCCGCAGAGGGGAATAGTGTAATTTTAAATTCTATTTGACAATATGGTCATAGATTTCTAGGCCTTTTATTCCCAAAATTTCTTCAATCATGGTGATTGTAATTATGTACATGTAACAAACATTCCTTTGGGATAAACAGAATAGCTGTGATTCCCTGGAAGCCTGTGCAGTGTGAATACTCTGAAGACAAATTACAGATCCTTGAAACCATTTTTTGTATGCAGTTCCTAGCAATGTTGCGGTTAAAGTTAACATATTATGCCTGGGGTTACTAAAGACACCAAGCATACTAAATTTGCTATGTCTTATCGCCAATACCCAGTTCTATTAAAGGCACCATGTGCTGATGAGCTAATTTAATACTCGGGTGTTTTAAGTGATATTGGAAAGCAACCTTATTTTTTTTTCACAACGGAGTACCAAATGCACAAGCACCTCTTGGCTCTCTTTGATTTGCTTTAATGCCATCAATATATCTTCTGTAAACCTAGAATGTTTGCAGTTTCTTTGTACTCCTGCTGAAGTCAATATGTCACTGTCTCTCTTGTGCTGAAACTAGTTTTATAGATATTCTGCTTCTATATTTAGAGGCTTCAGGTTGATGTATACATGCAGGACCTAAGTATCTTTGAACCATAAATAGCCTATTCTATGCTATTGAATTTCTCATCAAATAATACACAAACTTTACACGATATTTCAGACTATTCAGATTGCCAGCAATATGGCCCTAATCATATGAATTTGGTCAATACAAAGACCAAGTTTAAACTGAAAACTTTTCAATTACTATCAAATGCATTAATTCTTCAGATCAGCCACTGCTCTGGAGTGCCACAACTGCATGTTTTTAAATGTTTCCCTGTGTGAAATTTGTATTTTTTTTATAGTATAGCATGGAAAATGGCAGAATGACATCCGAATTCTAGTTTTTCAGCTGACGTGAACAGAATCTGATGCTCCTTCAGTTAAAGCATTTGCTTTTTGTCTGATACTACATAGCCTTTTTTAAAAAAATCACAATTGAAATACTTTATTCCTCAAATAGATGCTGATGGCTTTTGGCCTTATTAAGAAATGAAATGACATAAGGTCAGACTTATCCCAGGGTAGAGATCTTTCAGTACACCTCCATTCAGATGAAGATCAATTATTTTAACAGTTGGGTTATTTTTGAAGCAGGAGGACGAAAAGCTAGGAGAACCCACTGAAGGATTAAACAAGCACATAGAGGCAAATATTAAGAAAGTAGCACTGTTCTAAAACTTAGTTCTGAGAGGGAGAGACTGAAAGCAAGGTCAGGGAAGTCAAATTGTACTGCTTCGTCTTTAATATTTCATAATTTAGCATTTCCTATTGTGAGGAGTGATTTTGCCAGACTCATGGATTTTTTAACACCTGGATGAAACTCCTGAGGAGAATTTTGGCTGGCATGGCCACTTACAGTATCAGCTGTGGCTACCAGGGACTGTCATATTCCACCTTTAGGAATGAGGCATCTTTTAAGAACTAAAGAATGAATTTCCCCACCACCATGATTCAGCAGGGGTTTTGTTGTTACTGATTTGATTGGTTTACAATTTTTGCATCAAAATTAATGATATAAGAATGATATCAGAATGTAATTGATGATTTTTAATACTGATCTTCTCTTAGGGGAACAGTGGATCTTCTTCTTCCTCCTCCTCCTCCTTCTCTTCTCCTCCTCCTTCTTTTTCTCCTTCTCCCCCTCCTCTCCCTCCTCCCTCCCTCCTCCTTTCTTCTTCTTTACCACTTGACTAGTTAAACTTGAGAATTAGAAAAAGGTTATAATTCAGAACTCAAACTGAGTTATGTGGCTCAGCTGTACAATAGAGGAACTGATTATATTTCTCAGAGGATCTACTGTACTGTATATTAGCAACCTTATGTATTTTCCTATTTTTTGCTCTTATTTGACTAAGGGTTTAGAATGTGATAAGATAAATTTAATATTGGGTTCTGCTATTGGCATAAAAATAAATAGAATATGCAAGATCGGTAGTGTAGCCTTTTCTTTTCTTTGTAGCCTAAGCCACTTGGTTTAGCTTTAATAAAAAGGTGTAAGTCAAGTATCATCACATAAAGGTGTCTATTTTTATGCTGATATTAATTGGACATATTAAATATCACTTAATTTGTATGCAGCAGGATTTCAAAATATTAATTTCTCCAAAACAAAGAATGAGAAAATAGGTGTTTCAGAAATATAGTCTCCCAAAGCCAAATACTTAAGATGAAGTCTGAATAAGCCTTTTAATAAGCCTCTATTATAAGAAGAAGGGAATAGTTACTTTTCCTTTTGTATATGATTATATGAAAAAATACACTAATATGTTGATTATGTTGAATTTCCCCTTCAATTTGCTAGTATTAAAATTCTTAGTACTTTCTAACTGTTATTTTTGTTCATTATGGTTCTTGAACTCTCCAGGTCCATATCTCAGTCTGCTTTGCCTCTCCTTCTTCATTTTCTTTTTCTTTCATATTTTCTTCTGCTATTTTTAATTCAATAGATTGGTTTTATGCTTGCTTAATCCACGATTTAAGGAAATAATGATTCAGAAAGAAGCAAAATAAACATCTGTATATCAAATAACAGCAATAACACTTACATTTACATACCACTCAGTGCTTTACAGCCCTCTCTAAGTAGTTTACAGAGTCAGCATATTGTTCCCAACAATCTGGGTCCTCATTTTATCAACCTCAGGATGGAAGGCTGAGTCTATTTTGAGTTGGTCAGGATCAAACTCCTGGTGTGTGGGCAGAGTTAGCCTGCAATACTGCATTCAAACCACTAAGCCATCATAGTTTTTCCAAATAACAGCTTGTAATGACTACAATTCTATATATGATGTTGCATGTATGATAAAGTCATGCAACTATGAATGAAAGATTATGGTTAAAATATGTGAAGTACGTGTGGGAATAATTCAGAGTTCAAAAAGCATTAAGTCTCCCAGCTGAGGTGACTAAAATATTAATGGCTCTTGATATCCCAGTATTAGTAATTAGATGTCAATATTTTACTCAAATATTGTGGAGAACGGAGACTTTATTATTTTATGAATAACTTCCTTCTGCGTTGGTGTTTTCTCATTCTTCCAGTTTTTAGCAAATACAATTCTAGCTGCTGTTAACACATTTACAATCAAGTATTTCAGTTCTGTATTGTATGTTTCCGGTATGATTCCCAACAATAAGATCTCTTGTTTATAGTCAATATGTTTTTGTATCATTTTTTCCAACAAAGTATGAATTTTAGTCCAATATCTTTTCGCTTCTATGCAAGTCGATCACATATGGTAATATGAACCCAATATCTGATTACATTTCCAACACTTTTCCGATTTATTTATTCCGATTATTCTTGAACATTTTTGCTCTTCTCGTCGGGGATATATGTCACCTGTAAAACATCTTATACAAATTTTCTTTATATGCAGTTGGCATTGTCATTTTATAATTTTGAGACCACAATTTCTGCCAATTCTCTAAGTCAATCCCATGTCCAAAATTTCCCCCCCCCCCAGCAATCATGGATTCTTTAACTTGTTCCTCTTCTAATTTAACTTCTAATAAATATCGGTATAGTTTTTTAATCACCTTTTCATCAGTACCTGTCAAACTTTTATCTAACTCAGTCATTTTATCATGGAAACCTTCCATTTTAAGATCTTTATCATATCTAGAATGTATTTGCACATATAAAAACCAATTCATCTTTATACCTTGCTGTTCCAATTCTTGCATAGATTTAAGTTCACCCTTTGCATTTAATATTTCACCATATCTAACTGTTTGTTCCTTTTTGTATGTTATTGAATATGAAAATGCCTCAATATTTGATAAGACTGGAATTTTAAAATAATGTTGTCTTTAAATCTTTTCCCAGTTTAATAACAAAGCATCACGTATGTAATGTGTTTAGTTTCCTTGTACCATAGGAAAGCATGCCATCCCAACAACAAATCATGTCCTTCTATAGTCAATAATCTAGAATTTCTTAATGTTATCCACTCCTTAACCCACTTTTCCATATTCCTCTATTTTTTCAATCAATTTAGGTACAGTTTCTAGTGGGTCCTCTAAGATGAAGACCAAATCATCTGCAAATATATGCAATTTGTATTCTTCTTTTTTAATTTTCATTCCTTTTATATCTTTTCCTTCTCTAATATTTCTATTTAAAACTTCTAATGTTAAGATGAATAACAGAGGGGATAGTGGACAGCCTTGTCTTGTCCCTTTCCTTATTTCAATAGAGTCTGTTAATTCTCCGTTTATCATTATCCTTGCTGTTTGTTTGTGGTATATAGTTTTTATGGCTTGGGTAAATTTCTTACCAAGAACAGAGACTTCCTATCCTCATTTTCATGTTGTTTAAATCCAAACCAATCTGATTCAGTAATTCCCTTGGTAAACAAGAACCAAGCAATAAAGTAAATCTCCAAATGCCCAAAGGCAACATATGTAACTTTAATCAAAAGAGATTTATTTAAAAAGGCAGCAGCATTTGAATCTTAGCATAAAAAACAAACATGCAAAATACCTATTTCTAGCTCATACCCATAACTGCTAATACTGGAAAAAGTTTTAATAGACTAATAGGAATGAATCTAAGCTTGATGCAGAAGGAAAACCTGGGAACAAGACCACATTTGCAGTAGGGGAAGAATGAAAGATAGAAAATAAGTTGGATTTCCCTTTCAGCGGAGGAAAAAAAAATCTAGAAAAAAATTACCCTGAGAGAAATGCTGTTGGGCAGCGTCAAAGTACAGTATACTAATGACTGCTCCATTCTAAGCCACCTCCCTTCTAGTCACATGATCCATAGTACAAGCCTAGTATACCAGGCCCTTGTCTTCTGGGTATACAGAGACACACAAATGCTGAGCAAAAGAGACACATATAGATACGCATGCACACCAGGGGTGGGTAACTGCCAGCATTACTGCTGGTTTGGTATGTGCAAAAATGTGTGTATAAACATTTACACAAAAATAGGTCCGCGCATGCGCAAAATGTTAAAAAAGAAAAAAATACATTTGTGCAATGAAAATTGTTCTGCACAATCAAGATGGCACCACCATATGAAAAATGGTTCGGGGACGTGGCAAGCCTGGGTTGCTACTGGTTCCAGCAACCCAGGCCGCCAAACCACTACCGGTTCAGCCAAACCGGTCCAAACTGGTAGGAACCCACCTCTGATGCACACACATGCACACATGCATACACACACACAGCGAGTGAGAGATAGCATGTTAATATACTGATAGAAGAAAAATGCATTTTATGGCCGCTGCATGGGAAAAGATGGAAAGTATTCCAAAGCAGTGCTTGATTTTCCCCCCTCTATTTTTGTCTGCATATGTTTGCTAAGGAGAAACATATTAAAAAATTCTTTGCCCCCTAAACATATTAGGATTTTTTTGTCCCCTTGTCAAGAAATGTGTTAAAGGCTTGTATAACATAAATAGTTCAGCTACTTATAGCATGTTGCTGAGTTCCCATTTCTTCCATTTTAAAAAAATAATTATAGGTATGTAAGAGAAATGCAGAATCTCCTGGATAAGTAGATGGGAGCAGACACATGCACAGTTATGTTTATCTGATTTGTTACTTAGGAGAGGACACACAACTTTTTGGGAGCTAAGGTCCTAAAAGTAGGGAACATACTATGACAGAATGTAATTAAAATGTTTAATTAATTACACTTAAAATATGTGTTTATATTTAGAATAATGCCACCACCACTATCATGCTCAAAATGACAATCTTGCGACCCAAGGTGTTTGGGTGAGGAGCAAATGTTATCATGGAGTAACAAGATGTCATGTCTAACTTAAATGCAGATTTTATGTACTATACTAGCCAATTATTAATTTACAAAGTCACAATGATTAACTCAAAGTGTTATTATTATTACGATAAAATTTATTTGCCAGCTATCTTGTGATTCAAAGCAACTCTGAATGGCTAAACTGTTACGTTTCGGTGCAAAATATTAATGTTGCCATGATATTTCACTTTTAGATATGAAAAAAAAATCTACCTTGATCCTTCTAGGTTTATTCTATCCTATTTGACAATATATGCTGGTCTGTAATTCAGTTTCCATGTAACTATTTAGAGATGCAGCCACATTCCTCATAATCAATTCATTTTGGAAGGAGATGGGCAAACAACACACAGATTCTTTAAATCTATTATATATAGCAGTGATGGCTAACTTTTATGTCGTTGTGTGCCAAAAGTGCGAACATGCATGCGTGACAGCGCCCCCACATGCCCACAACCATAATGCAATGTGTGCACATTCTCACATGGTCCACTGCCCCCTGCGCATGTGCTCGCAACCCCCCCTCACCCATTCTTTGCTTCCAGGTTGGTGCAGGAGGCTTTCTATGCCCAAAATGGGGTGCAGGGGCCTCGTGCACTGCCCCCATGCCCCGTTTTGGGCCTGGAAAGCCTCCTGCACCAACCAGGAAGCCAAAACGGGCACAAATCCATAGCATGCACATGCATGGCAGAGACCCGAATACCAGCTGGCTGGCGCGAGTTGCACATGCATGCACAGTGGAGCTGGGCTGGGGTGACAACTGGCATGCCCACAGAGAGGGTTCTGCATGCCACGGGTTTGACATCATGGCTATATAATAATTGGTTATTTTATGTCCCTCTTAGAATATACAAAACTAACACAGTTTAGCAAAAAAAAAAAACAAAAAAAAAAACCTACAGAATATTCTTGAATCTTTACCACTCTCTTGTTACTGTACTAAACATTCTTGCAATAAAAATACCCCAAGACTGTTAATGGATAACACTGATGGAAACATAAAGTTTATATGGATCCATCATATGATCCCTGCACACATTTTCCTCCCAGTGCTGTAGCAATATTTTGGAACTTAACATTTCATAGGTGCTTAGCACCATAATAATTCATGTCTCATTCTGCCAACATCTTAGGGTGGTAAACATTGCATTTAAAATTCTCCCAGCACAGAATGATAATTAGGCTGTAGGGAGAACAACTAAAGGGTTTTGCTGGGATCACAAGATTTGAAGGGCTAAGAGACAGAGAGAGGGAGGGAGGGACAGGAAAGGGGAGGGAGAGAGGGAGAGAAAGAGGGAGAGAGAGAGATGAGGGGATATGGGGAGGCTTAGGTTCTCTAATCCTATCTGTCTGAATGATATCAGACAACAACACTGTAAAAGAGGGGTTTTTTGAACTTATTTGTTTTTAACTTGTTCTGTTCCTAATAGTGTAACTCTGCTTTAATTCTTTCTCCAAAGAGAATTTGCTTCAAGGGCCAAAATTGCACAAGGGAAGTGAAATCTTTTTAAAATGTAAAATACTGACTCCTAAGCTAATTTATATTAACTGAAGGAGCACATTGATATACCACAAGTAAATAATTAAAAATGCCTTTTCAAATGAAGAATGCTCTTTCATTGGAAACTGAATAAATTTGAAATGACTTGCTAATTCTTTCTTAGCCCATACTTCTTAAAAACAAGTACTATTAAGATCAAGATTTAATCCTATTGATTAACTGGGAGTAAATCCACTGGAATTAGTGTGATAAGTTAGTTCTGGATAAGTAAATTATAGTTTTACAGATATAATGTAAATATGATTAAACCTGGATCCCAGTAATTCTGTATAATTCAGAATATGTTATTTATCTTAACATTAAAATTTAATGTTGTAAGTTGAGGAGTACCTGTAATGATAACTAGGTGTATTTTTGTCTCTCTCTCTCTCTCTCTCTCTCTCTCTCTCTCTCTCTCTCTCTCTCTCTCTCTCTCTCTCTCTCTCTCTCTTTGTGTATGAGTGGGGGGGTAAGTCAGACTAGGAAAAGCAGTGGTACAAAACTACACCAGGAGAGAAGGTGAACTTGAGGAAATCTTTACTTAACTACTAGAAAAAGAATAATTCTGTGTCTGTAGATCACGATGAGAAATATGCACATATACTGTACATGTTTCTGTCCGATACACAAGTTATACAATCCATACTTTAAAAACAGTGTAAGAGAGGACTTTTGCTTGTTTGCCTCAAATGTTGAATATTATTTAACTTCATTAATTGGGGAAAGAAACAGAAAGCTTCTCATCGGCATTCTATATCGTGAATGTTTATTTAAACATTTCTATTCCTGCCCTTATTTCATTCTGTTTTATCACAAACGGCTCCAAAAATTGATATCTTTCTCAAAGTGGAACTGATCCAGCCTGTCCATCAGCAGGATTGTTATGTTGTGCAACTTCAATTCTTGTTTGTCAGCTATAGGAGCTTTTCTTAGTTTAAATATGGTCATGTCACATTATATAAAGTTATTAGAAATTTTTAGTTCAAATTATCCCTAACATAGGGATTTTCTTTTGTTCATCATAGCTGTGTGACTTAGTTGACTTTTTTTAAATCAAGCAAACTATCATAAATCCAATATTCAGGTTTATTTTTCTGCTCTGTCATCTTTTCATTCCTTCTCTGGAGCTATTAAGGTTTGCTTCCCAATTTTCATCACTACTCTAAAAATGGCCACCTTCTAATTGGATTCAATTCCTAATGGTCAGATGGACATATCATTGTAGTTCCTATCTAAGTCCTCAACAGAGCCAATACTCCTTAGTTTTTTTTAAGAACAGCCAAAGTCATTTATAATTTTATAAGCTATTTCCTTCAGATTGAAGGCACATTGCTGCACATTTTTCTTTTAAATCCCTTGAATAACCTCATATTATCTGCAAATTAGCCATCTGATCGTTCACCTCAACTCTGAAACATTTTTGAACAAATTAAATAATCCGTTTCACTTCTAACAAGAATCTCTTTGTATTAGAGGTGATTTGAAAAGATAACCAGATCAGATTGAAATCAGTTTGAAGTTCATCTCCTTGATAACCTCAAATGGTATTATAATAAGCATGGTTAAGAACCATCATCATGGACATATAGGAAGAAAATAGACTCGATTCTGAATATATGCTTTTAAAGCAAGATGTACAATCCAAATAGCTCATCCTTAGGAGACATTAACTTAATTTCATGTGCCTATTTTTTTTAAAAAAAAGTTTTTTAATTTGATGAGTTAATACCTCTAGTGTGAGCTATATCTTGCCCCTTGTAAACTGAAGCTGGGAAATCATTTGGAAGGTGATGAAGGAGAAAAAAGTGCCAGATATTCAAACAGGAAAAAAATTCCTTATAGATAGTGAAAAGTGCAGAAAAGAACCTCAAAGATGATTAGTGAGCTGGAGACTAAAAGATATGAAGAATGGTTACAGAAATTGGGTATGTCTAGTCTAGTGAAAAGAAGGGGAAGGGGAGCTATGATAGCAGTGTTCCAGTATTTGAGGGGCTGTCACAAAAATGAGGGAGGCTAACTATTTTCCAAAGCATTAGAAACAATACAAGAACCAATGGATGGAAAGTAATCAAGGAGAGAAGCAACCTACATAAAACTAAGGATAAATTTCCTAATGATGACAGATCCTTTTTGGATCAGTACCTCCTTGGAGGGGGGTGGGGTGAAGAAGTGGCAGCATCTCATCAGACCCAGAGGGAGGCAACAGGTCGCTCACAGGTCAGAGATTTGCCCTCTGATTCGGAGTAGGGGTGGCAGCATGGCAACATGGCTGCACAGGAAGCTGGCTTTCAGCCAAAGCAACTGAACAGGAGCATGAGGAAGAAATGAAAGACCGGTAAGAAGATTCATTTAACCCATAATCATAAATCAAAATTTCAAAAAGGCATATAATTTTGAGAGTATTAATAATATTAATAGACAGATTTGGATTTTGGCAAAAGGAAAGGAAGGAAAGGAAAATGGAGGGTTGAAACACTACGCCCTCCCCCCCAAAAAGCCATTTGTTCCAAACAATTTGAACAGAAGGGGAGAAAGCAGAGAAGTGATGACCCACTCAAATGCAAACTCTAAATTTGGTTTTGGATTTGAAATAGAAACCAAACATTCCGAGGTGATTTACTTCATCTGAATTTCTTCTAACTAATATATCTTAAGCAACTCCAATTAAAGAGAGGTGAAATGCAACAAGGAAGAAAGCACTATTTTCTCACTGATAACTGATAACCTAATCTTGCCTGTGCAGGAGATTTAATTAACCAACTGCCATAAACCAGAACTTGGAAAAGCAGGAGACAAAGAGATACATACCCGAGTTTGGCTGTACGCAAGTTTCTTCCAATTATTATGTTTTGAGCAACCATAACCAACAAGAGGTGGAAGTAGCAAGGGAAAAATAATAATAATAACAAGAACTGGGGAAATAAAAATTCTTTTTTTCTTCTTTTCTTCTTTTTCTTTTTCCGGCCGTTTTCACATTAGCTAAAATTAAGGTGGACCAGAACTTTGAAATAAGAACTTTATAACTAACTGTAATTTTGGAACTGGATATTAAAGAAGAAAAAAAGACCAAGATGGCTTCCATCACTTTTCTCCACAGCAGCTGAATTAGATAAATTTAAGGTGGGTCAGAACTCTGAAATAAGAACTGTATAATTAACTGTAACTTTGGAACTGGACATTATGGAAATAGAAATAGTTGTGAATTGACTGAATATAACAATAGAAGGAGAATTAAGCATGGGTTAAAATATATGAAACATGGACATATATAGAACTTTTAAGATGATGAACAAAATGAGCTGTGTACCTCTTGCTATTCTATATAGTAGCTTGAGGGAAATGTAATGAATATTGAATAGCAAGGACTGTTATTTATAGACAATTAAGGGTAACCTAAACCAAGATATGGAAAAATGGAGAGGGAACATGAAATATACTTACAATGGGAAACTATTGAGATTTAAGGACAGAATCACAAATTGGGTGGGTGGGTGTAAGGATGCATAAAAAAGGAGAAAAATATATGTTAAAACTAAATATATTTACTGAAAAGGAGTTATAAATACCATCAACATAAAATGGAGTTTGCTCAGAAGCTGAAATACACCAAGTAAATGAGATGAAGAGTGTGAAGTAGAGTAGAGAGATAAGGGAAGAAGAGAAGGATATGAGAGAGGGCAGGGGGGGGGAGGAAGAGAGAAAGAAGGAGTGGAAAGGGGAGAGAGGAGAAGGAGAGAGGAAGGGGAAGTAGAGAAGAGAAGGACAAGAAAAGTTCCAGTATGGTGCTCCGGAGGGCCTGCCTGCCCACCCAAGCTCCTTACCTGTACTTTAAGTCTTTGGCTCTTCCGTGCATGCCCATGGCACATACGGCACCTGCGTGACACTCTGCCGAGCAGCTGGAGAATCATGGAGGCTTGTGAAAGTGTCGCAGGCAAGTACGACGCATGTGTGCGCCGCATGTGTGTCGTCCATGTGTGTGACGCCGGGGACGTTCCAACCGTACCGGTTGGAATGGAATCCGGAACCCACCACTGACCCACATGCTGCTTCAGTTTCATATTTATTCACTGCAGTTGCCAAAATAATACTCTTAAGGGTTCCTGATAAAAAATTTAACTCAGCTCTATGATGATAAACTGTACCTACTTTAAAGAAATACTGGATTGTAGAAAGCTGGCTACCTAGATAAAATCTGAAATGAATTGGTTTTGTAAAATTATATAGTGGTCCAGGCCAAATTACGTAGGTTCTTCGTCCTTTCCTTGCCATCTCCATCCTCGCTACAGATTTTAACAAGGTTGTTTCAGTTTTAACAATGGTTTGTGTGAGAGAGTCAGTGTGTTTTATGACCCTGTCTTGTTTGAATAACCAAAGCTGAAGGATATTCCTAATTTATACATAACAAACCAAAGGTAGTTGAAAACAGAAGCAAACCACATTGTTCTTCTCATAGAAATAACAGCATATATATACATTAAAAACAAGCAATCCAAATGTTGACCAATGATTTTTTTCTGGATAGGCCACATCGTTAGTGATTGCCTGAGAGAAAAAAATGTGCTGTATATAAAACTCTATGCTTCCTCCATGACATTATTGAATACTGTCCATTTAATACTGTCCCAAAAATACTCGGTTGCTAATCCAATTGGTTTGGAATAACGGGAGCAAAGTGTACACAAATAATGAACACAATATATTAAGAAACGATGAATATGCATGCAAAACTGCACTTTAAAACATTAGAATAATCTAGCCAACTGCTTCATCCCCTTGAAAATTTGTAAATGCATTTTATTATTTGTTATGTTTTCTTAACAGTTCCTTGTTTATTTGTGTATGGGAAAGTATATTTTCTTCCACATATTTTTCCTAATGTTTTTCTAGTCCGTGTGTTGTATAATCATCATGAATATTCTGCACTTGTAAAGTGTATTGCTGTGTGTGCTTACAAATAGCTTCTTAAGATATTTTATGCATGCTTGGTTATAATTTGTATATCTTGGCTTTGGAATTTTGGTATTTTGAGTAAGCTTTCAGGGTGTTTTTTTGAGGGGGGTTTAGAAGGGAGGGCATGCCATCTTCACCTCAGGCAGCAACATTTTGGAGGGAAAATGCTGTTCTGCCATGGAATAAGTAGGAAAAAATGATTGCATTAATAGCAACTTCAGTTGCATTAGCAGGGGAAAAAAGTCATTTTGTAGATATATCAGCTTCTAAAGAAGGATATTTATCCAGAAAAATATCTTTATTAGCTGAAAAGTGTTTTCCATAAAAGAGCTAACTTTTTAAGTGGTCGTAAAATATGGTGAGTGCCTTCAATGGTAATTTTTCTCTTTTCCATTTTATAATATTAGCATATTTCTTCCTTTGGCTAAATTGGATACTTTGGCAAATTACTTTTTGGGAGGGCAACCAGACTTTGGGTGACAAAAAAATGTGCAATGCATTAGATGATAGCAGCAAGAGGCAGAAAGTTCTCTCCCCTAGTAGTCCACAGGGTTGTTCAATTGTATTTTTGTAGAACTATGAATGTTGTACAAACAGAAAATTATTTTTCCCTTCCAGGGAGAAGCTGGCTTTTCGTTGGAATTCATTTCCAGATAAAATCTAGTAGAGGATTTGTAAATTTGAGAAGCTATTGCATGTTATACCACAGAATGAATGCTATGGAAGAAATTTTCTCTCATTTTCTCTCAAACTACAGCTGCTATGGGAATATTTGTCCTAGAAATGGAACATAGAACTGAGATCGGTCTTCAGCTTAATTACATTTCAGTTTCAGATTAGAAAATAATTGCAAACATCTCAAATATGGAGTTCATCATGAGAGCATTCTCAGTGAAGTACCCTTTGAGGACCTTTTGTATTTCAGAGTCCTGGTGTTCCAATTTAATGGTAGAAAAGAACACCAGGTCAAGATCAACGTTGCTTTCTCTTCACGCTGTGTTCTCTTCTAGTTCACTAATTTGTTAAAATAGGATATTCATGGATGAATGGTCTTCTGGAGAATTGGCATTCCCCTCTCTCTCTCTCTTTCTCTCTCTCTCTCTCTCCCTCCCTCCCTCCCTCTCCCCCTCCCTCTCCCTCCCCCTGTGTGTGCCCTGTGTGTGTGTGTGTGTTTGTGTGTGTGTGTGTGAGAGAGAGAGAGAGAGAGAGAAAGAGAGAGAGAGCTAACACTAGTTTGGATTTTCCAACTTCTCTCTCTGTGTTATCTCTTCTCTCTCCCTCCCTCCCTTCCTCCTCCCCCCCCCCCGCGTGTGTGTGTGTGTGTGTGTGTGTGTGTGTGTGTGTGTGTGAGAGAGAGAGAGAGAGAGAGAGAGAGAGAGATGGAGGAGATAAAGAAATTGGAAAATCCAAACTAGTAGTTAGCTCAATTAGCAATTAGTCTCAAAGAAGTTAAGGGACACTCCGTGCCACCAAATAGTAAGTGTAGATTGAAAGGGAGAAGAGTGAAGTAATTGGAGAGATGGTATAAGAAAAGACATAGAACTGCAAATCAGGAGAGCATTCACTCAGGGCCTCATATTGTTCCCACATTGAGTGTGGCTGAGTGAATTCCTGAATAAATATTGAAGATTAAGCATATCAGAATTCATTATATTAATTGTGATTAATTGACTGAGTTAATTCAGTACACTTCATCAAATTATGCCTAATTTAAATTTTGATCTTTTCCTCTTCTCCTTTCCACCCACTTATTGTAGTGCTACTTCCAACACACTAATCAAAGGTCAAGTACAACCTTCAGCTTGACAAAAGTTCATTAATTTATTTAAAAGATTTATATGGTTATCCATCATAAACACAACTCTGGGTAAAACCAATAATAAAACCAGCAACACAACAATAAAACTAGTAAATATATAATAATAAAGTAAAAAAATGAAAACCCAGTACATCAATTGTCTGCTGAGGATGCCCCAGAATAGCAATAGCAATAGCTCTTAGACTTGGATACTGCTTCACAGTGCTGTATAGTTCTTGCTAAGCAGTTTACAGAGTCAGTATGTTGCCCCCAACAATCTGGGTCTTCATTTTACCGACCTCAGAAGAATGAAAGGCTGAGTTAACCTTGAGCCGGTGAGAATCAAATTCCAGAACTGCTGGCAGCTGGCAGTCAGCAGAAGTAGCCTGCAGTACTGAATTCCAACCAATGAGCCATGGCGGTTCTTGATATCATCAGATGTATTATAAAGACATGTTCCACTGTTATTTGCTGGATAACAGTACAATTCATTTGCTACTCATAAGTTGGTGCCACCCATTTACTTACTCAATGTTAACAAGGAGAACAAATCTCTTGTCTTCATTTATAATTTTTGCCTTCTAAATTTTGAATGGCAATGGAATATATATTTTGTTGCTTTGTTTTAAGTTGTAGTAAGAGGTTTGGAGTTAAATAGCAGGCTCCCATCTGATGTTGAACTAGACAGATGTGACAGGAAAAAATAGTTCAAGCTCAAAAAAGCAAGGTGTCTATTGAAGTATTGCTACTTAGGAACAAGAATCTGAATTTTAACATTTTTCAGGTCATTAGAATTTTAGCTAATTAGACCAATGTTTCTCAACCTTGGCAGCTTTAAGATTGTTCACTTCTAGCCCCAAAATTCCTCCACCAGGCATAACTGAAGTAGACTGATTGCCCCCAACTGCTTATTTAAAATATTGCCTAAATAAGAATAACAGTATGTTGTGTTAAATAAATGTATAAATGATAAAGCTGTGAATGGATGCAGTTGCCATGTTACATGCATCCATTTTATGTAAATGGAACCAGAGAATATATTTACAATCCATTGATTATTTAGTTAGTCATCTTGCCATATGCAGATCCAGCCATAAGACTGCTGATGACTATGTATATAAATTGCATGGGCCAAATTTTAATGTACAACTACAACTGCCCCAAAGATACATAAAGATTGTACTAATGATGTTGCCTAGTTGGGTTATGAAACTTCTGCAAGAAAACCATCAAGGATCCTACAGTTTAACCCTGAGTTGCAAATATTCACATTTACCAATACATACATATTGCATGTAGATTCAGTTATTGTATAACTCTACTGTCTCATTTCATGGCAACATAGTTAAAAATTGTAACAATATATATGTAAATACACACTCCCTATTGGCCCCAAATAATACTTATGATTGATTGATTCTGTGCCATCTAATCATTTTCGACTCCTAGTGACCACATAGATAGATTTTGCAAATATATTTTCCCTTATATTTCAAATTGGCTAGAACTTTGAGAAGAGAACCAGTGTTGCAGTGGTGGGTTTCAAAAATTGTTCGAACCTACTCTGTGGGTGTGGCCTCCTTTGTGGGAGTGGCTTGCCACCCATGTGACCAGATGGGAGTGGCTTGCCGCCCATGTAACCGGATATGAAGATGCCAACGACACTTGTCAGAACCACCTTAAATTACCTCACGCACAGCACTGGCATGCATAAGAATATGATGTAAACTTGTTTTTTAAAAGGCATCTTTGGTTTGCGTTAAAACAACTTCAACACATGCAATGTTCTGATTGCACCACAAACGCAGTAGTCATCCTTACCTTTCACAGAGGCACTGAGTTTTATAAATATGAGCATGATAGTGTAGAAGAATCATATCCAAGGACCAGTGGTGGGTTTCAAAAAAATTTGGAACCTCTTCTGTAGGTGTGGCCTGCTTTCCGGGTCCACTGGTGGAACCTCTTCTAACCGGTTCAGTAGATTTGACGAACCGGTTCTACCGAATAGGTGCGAACTGGTAGGAACCCACCTCTGCAGTGTTGGCTAGACTCTAGCAAGTATTATATTTAGAATGCTCCTGCTGTAGGGCAACTCTTTCTCTTCTTTGTCTGTGAATCATTTGCAGCCTCTTTTATCTATTCCATTGTTTTCATTACTGTGCCCTTAACTCATATTTATTTTTTTCTTTTTCTTGTGATGTTACTATGCTGATTGGATGGAAGCAGTCCTTTCTGTTCTCTTATCTCTGATGTCCTGTGGCCCACCTGAAGTTGATATTGGCAGAGATTCAGCTTTCATTGCTGCCTATTGCAAACCCTCAAATTAATAATACTGTATTATATTATGAAAATAGATAGTCACAAACATTATACCATAGTAGCACTAAACCTCTTTTTCATGACAAACTGTGCTAATGCTTTGTGTGTGTGTTTGTGTGTGTGTGTATGTTGTTGCATTGTGTTATACCACAGTACTACAATTATGTGAATTCACTGCCATTTTGAGAAGAAGAAGAAAATGGGTTATGCATTTTTGTTTTAATGTAGTGGGTGGCATTATGAGAGTGCATAACCTCTCTTTTAGTAAAAGAAAAAAAAAGTAGGCATAAAATAATTGAAATGATTGTTAAAAGCAGCAATGAAAACTATAATAAATAAGTGCTGAACTTCAGATGGCCCAGCCTAGATAACTAAATTATACTGATTGGACAGAATATTGTGGAATAGATTCATTGCTAAAACCCCATAATCTTCTAGCTTGAGTGAAAAACTTCTAGTGGAACACGAATTACAACTCTGCTTAGTTTCCCACCGAAATATAATAATTAATCAAAAAAAAAAAAAAACCCTTGCAAATGGAATAGACTGTGGATCAAAGAGGCTTGAATTTCCATCAGTTATAGAAGCTGATTGAATGACCCTAGTTCCATATACACTCAGCCACATAATAAGATTCTGAGGTGATAGATGGTTATGAAACTCTTCATCCCCAAAGTGGCACTTCTTGTACAGATGACTTTCCTGTGTAAAGCAGGAGTGCCAAACTCAATTTTATTGAGGGCCGCATCAGAGTTGTGTTTGATCTTGGGAGGTGGGGATGGAGTAGGTGTGGCCAGGGAGCATGACCAGCTCACTGTCACTTGTGTTGGGGATGCCTGTGGTGGCTCAAGTGCTTTACCAGAGAAAATAGGCTCTCAAGCTCAGTTTTTGGCTGTAAGGGCCCCCTGCAACCCTCCGCCAGCTAAAATGGAACGGTGGCCCTCCCAAGCTCCATTTTTGCTGACAGAGACATGGTGGGCCAGTCCTTTGCTGTTCCCAGGATGGCCCTGCGGGCCACATCTAAGCATACTAAGGGCTGGATCCGGCCCCTGGACCTTGAGTTTGACACTCCTGTTGTAAAGTCCTTATTTTCTTCAACTAAAGACAGACTTCTATACTGTGGTTAAAGGATTTTTCACTTCAAGGGTCAGTTTCATTTATATATTTAAGGTGTTCTGTTGCCTGCTTTTGTTTCATTGTTTTGTGAGGCTTACAAACCTAAATATATACAATAAAAACATTGATAGACTGCTGAAGTGCCATCTAGTGACCAGCTACACAGATTCTCTCCAGGATAACCTGTCTTCAATTTGGTGTTTTAGAAAGATTTCACATTTCAGTCAAAGAAATTTCAGTCAAATCTTCCATCAAATTGATTTTGCATTTACCATGTGGCATCTTCTGAAACAACACTCAACCTAACCCTGTTCTATCCCAGGGCACTTTCAGATCCTAGAGCACTTGATGGGCTAATTGAAATATCTAACCTTCAGATCATCTGCACAAGCATCCCCAGTACCCGTTACTCCAAGAATAGAAGTATCAGATGTATCAACCAAAGTTTCATCTCATCATCACCAATATAATTTTAACCAAAGCTGAAGAAGGAAGGCATCCTGAAAAAAAAAGGACTAATCTTAGAATTCAAGAGAAGCCAATGCAATGTGAAAGTCAGAAAGTGCCACTTATAAAATATCAAAATATGATTTATATTGCTGTATTTATACAATTTAACCTTTTTGGAGTTTAAAAAGAAATCCCCAAGAAAATTATTACAAATTGTCATTAAATGTGCCATTTAGTATTCTAAGTTGATTTAATAATTTATTCTGATTCTGTGTGTGTTATAAAATCGCTCCGTCTTCTTTTTTGAAAAAAATATATATTAAACTTCAGGGACAAGAGAAAATTTGCATTTTTATTTCTTCACATTTTATTTCTTTCTAAAACAGAGATTCCTTTCAATTACAAAAAGGTCAGAACTTCTACCTTATATTATCAGGAGGTGGCAGTCATGTTTGCTGAAAGACTCAAGATGGATAGGAGGTAGAAATCCTCTGTAGGAATTCAAACAGAATGCTTGCAGTTCTCTAGACAGAAATAACAGCAGCTTGAATTAAATAGGATCAGCTCTTTAAAGACTATTAGACATACTTAGTAAATAATTTATAATTATAATTCAGGAGCATACATTGTTGACAAAGTGTTAAGTGTCTAACTGTGAAGGATTTTGTAGAAAAATTATTTAATTTGATCGTCGACAGTGTTTTTCATCCATCGTCCTTTAGAAGTTCAAGCTAGAGTCATCAGTTGTCACACTTCTGTGAGATGTCATCTAAAGGAAGGTGTGCCTTGTTATGTAGGAAGCCAAGAGGAGAAAGAAGCAAATATATGCAAATCAGGGATTGCATTGCTATTAATAACATTAATGCTCTACTTTCGTGACGTTGTTTGTAGAATCACTTGTAAAGAACAGTATCTTGTTTGCTACTTTCCCTAAAGAAATATTAAATAACATGAACTGTACTTTGAAGGGAGAAATCCAAATACACTCCCTATTACAAGGTTGCTTTAGTTTACTGCTAAGTGCCTTGGGGACTTAGTCCCTTGGGGTGGGGGTTTACTTTCCTTTTACCCTAGAAAGTTTAGGAAGTAGCTAGTCATGAAAGTTCAGGTTTGTTAGAGCCTCTTTACTGAGTTTTATAATATTACATGCAGTATGAAAATGAAAACCACATGGAGTTACTTTACTAGGGCCTGTACCTTGTAAACCAAAGCTATACTGGTAGAAATTATAGGTCACCAAACCATTTGAAATTTTACTTTGGGATGCAGAATGAGCAGCAGATATAATTGGCTTCTGAATAATCTGCATTGGTTTCTTAAAATATAGCAAAGCAGCATTCAGCAAAGTGGGTATTTTTGTGCTTTCTAATGGTTATTACAAGCTCACAATGGGGACATCGTTCTTCTATAATTTTAATATTCCTATGTTAACATTTGGAAAGGGCAAACTCAGTAGTCAGCATTTATACTTTCATTTTTGTCCAGAGAGGTATCTGTGAACCAGATATTTTCCCAAAGCTACAAAATCTCTCTTCTCCTCTCCCCTCCCCCTCCCCCCATCCCATCCCATCCAATCCAGGGATGGGTTGCTGCTGGCGTTACTGCCAGTGTGCAACCCATGTGCAACATGCATGCTTTGTGTGTGTGTGTTGCGTGCGCATGCGTGTATGCGCTGTTTGTGCTGTTCAATGTAAATTGTTCATTTACAGTGACTTGTGCACGTGCAGTCACTAAAATCCAAGTAGCAGCGAGGGAACCACTTTGGGGGCGTGGCAGGCCTGGGTCGCTGCCGGTTCTATGACCCAGGTCTGAATTCCACTACCGATTTAGCCAAACCGGGCTGAACCGGCAGCAACCCACCTCTGATCCCATCCCTCTTATATATCTATTGGACTTTTGTATTATACTTTAGAATATGCACCTGCTTTTGTCTTTTTGTTTTCCCTGCTTCTCTCTCTGACACCTTAAGCACATATAAATTATTTACTAGTCTATTTTGGGGCCAGGCCTTATTATAATATGTATGTATTGTCACCTGTATTTCTTTGCATTTTGGAGGAAATAAAACCAATGTAGCTTTTGTGTCTAAAATCTGACAGCCCCTTCTTTTTCTTCCATGATAATAGTGTAACTACCTTTCCCTAGGAGACCAGACCCCCTATTAGAGGATACCCTTTTCTTTACATTAGCCTAGATATAAATTCCAGAAGAGAAAGTGATTATTGGAGAGCAACTGTCACAATCAGGAGGAAAGGTCAAATGAGGAATTAGTCTGGAATCATTATGTAAACACAAGAGGGCAAGATCTGACCCTTCCTTGAATGCTGTTGGACTTTATTTAGTCTTTCCAAAAGGCAAGCTGGCAGTTTGGGAAGATTCCTGTGTAATAGGAATAGAGCCATAAAGGGGCTAATTTGTACTTTACACATGTGGATGCTGCCTTAGCATTGGTTCCTTCCCAGAGTCCGTCCTAAGAGCCCATGAAAGAGACTTTCTTAATAGGAGTCCATGTCACTAGAGGCTGCTTATGAATTAAAGGCATGCCAAATCTGCCTCATTTAATTTTTGTTCCAAGTGCCTTCGGATCAGTTGGTCTCTTCATCTGACCTCATTAACCAGCTTTGTGTCTAGCTGTTGAAGATAAATTCATCCAACAGATAATTTTTAAAAGATGCTTATAAAGATATATAAAAGGCATCCCCAACACAGCAAGTAAAATGTTAAGTTAGCTAAATCAAGCAGAACATTTCATTCCAGGTAAATTAGAAAACTGATGTTAGAAATGATCACTCATAAAAAAAAATAGATTTACCTGCATTTGATACGATGAGTGGAATTTACCACAATCCTTGATATATTTCAAGCTACCAGAATCTAATAGAGAGGATAAATGGTGACACACTTATAATATCCAAACTTATGTCCAGTGAGCAGATGATCTGATGCAAGATAATTCATTGTGGGTGAATCATCTTAGTATCACAATAGTAAAGGTAAAGGTTTCCCTTGCACATATGTGCTAGTTGTTTCTGACTCTAGGGAGCAGTGCTCATCTCTGTTTCAAAGCTGAAGAGCCAGCACTTCCAAAGATTTATCTGTGGTCATGTGGCCAGCATAACTAAATGCTGAAGGTGCATGGAAAACCTTTACCTTCCCACCAAAGTGGTTCCTATTTTTCTACTTGCATTTGTTTTGAATTGCTAGGTTGGCAGAAGCTGGGACAAGTAACAGAAGCTCACTCTGTTATGCAGTGCTAGGGATTCAAACCACCGAACTGCCAACCTTTCTGATCAACAATCTCAGCATCTTAAACACTGAGCCATCGTGTCCCTCTAGTATCACAATAGCTTGCTATTAATGCCAGAGTAACATTTTGGCTTTTTTTTTTAATTAAGCAAAGTGAGATCATTTTGGCCCATCATGATTTAATTGTAATATTTATGTTGTGAAGCTCTGTCAAGTTATATCGAACCAGTTCTTCTATGCTGGCTTGTATGGCAAGAAAGTATATTTGCCCCCTTCCTCATCATGGTGAATAAACAAGCTGAAATCTTGAAGAGATATTCCTTTATGTTTCAAGAGGAGAGGCACATTGTGCTCTGTTTCCCAATGACTGAATGGCAATGTGAATGAATAATGAATGGCCCACAAAGAATATTGTATAATCATGCTCGCAATTCTAATAATAACCTAAGATAAAATGACATGACGAGGGTTCCATAAAAGTTTCATTGGGTGTCATCAGTTCTTTCATTTTCCTTTAAGATGATTTCATTTAGGCAAGCTGTCCCTTGCCCTGTGTAGGCTCACACTGACTGATGTTCTTAAATTACTTATAGCACAATCTCTTTTATATCTTTTCTTAATGAGCAATTTGCTTTTGGAGTTGTGGCCTGATAAGTATCACTCTACTAATAGAAAACCCTTTGAACCAGTAAAGATTATCCTGTGAGATGGGGATGGAGGCAATGCAATCTGCCTCCACCCTGTTTGAAACAGACTTGCAACTTTATTGTGCAGATTTGGGATAGCTGTAAGGGAGTGCAGAGGAAATAGCGGGGCACAAGACTTTCCTTATTTTGCTGCTTATGGACTGGATTGAGGTTTCCTTTAGCAAGAAACCCTCATTTGGGGGAAAATCCATGATGGGATTCAAACAATTTTACTACTGATTCTGTGAGCATGGCTTGGTGGGTGTGGCAGTGGAAGGATACTGCAAAATCCCCATTTCTTCCCAATCAGCTGGGACTCAGGAGGCAGAGAATAGGTGGGGGTGGGGGCAGTCATAATAGGTGGGGGCGGGGCCAGTCAAATACCACTATTTACCAGTTCTCCGAACTACTCAAAATAGACTAGATGGAAGCTTTATAAGACTTGTAAATTTACTTTCGGATTTATGCTTTACAACCTACAGAATTTGGGAATAACATGAGACAATACCAGTTTTGACAACTGACGCCCCATTTAAAGAGTGTCGGAAAGATATATTTAAATTTGTGGTGCAAGTGGACAAAAACAACAACCCTGAGTTTAAATATAAGGGTTGATGCAAAAGAAAAGGAAGTTTGGGTTCACCTGACTTGAAATTGTATTTTGCAGTTTGCTGTTTGGTTTCGATGAAAAAGTGGATGCTGCTGAGAAATAGAATATTATTGGAGTCAGAAGCAAATGGCCTGAGATTGAAATGGCATGGATATTTGTAGTTATGATAAAGTCAAATTTAATGTGAATTTTAAATATCGTTATCAACAAAAGAGAATATATGTAACTGTGGAACCCTTGGTGTTCTCTGAGCTTAGATGTTTGCTTGAAGATGTTTCATTACCTGACTAGGTAACATTATCAGTGACTGCGGGGTTTGTTCCCCATTTATATACAGTGGCTTGCTCTACTTGTCAGGTCTCCAAAAGATTCCCTAATTAATTTATGAGCCTCAAGACAAAGTTCAAAAGAAATTCAATCATTTATTAGGAGCAACATTTTGGTGATGCCTGCCGTGGAGTCAGATCTGATTTCCGGTTAATGGTGGCTGACCTTTACCCCTGTGTCTCCCCTCCCCTCAGTCTGTGTCATAAATCACATCTACCAACAAAGAGCTGCAGCAGGTTGTAAACCTTTGCGCCTCACACGCCTGCTATAGAAATCTGAGATCTGACCCTGGTCAAAGGTTTGCATGGAATTCTCCCTCCCTTTCTTTCAATGTCAACTTGATAATAAGCATGGAAACACTTTACAAGTTGACATTACCAGTGTTGGTGGGGTGGAGTTTTTCGCTTGATCGTCCTTTGATTAAGGTATTGTTTTCTGCTTGAATCTTCATCTGCTTGACCGTTTGTCTCCTTTGATTATGGTGTTATTCATAATACATGAATAGTCTCTAAAGGATAATGTAGAAATAAAGATGTTCTCATGTTGAGCTTTGTTCCTGATAACTGTATCCTTACAATTTTCATGAAAAGGTATTCTAATTAGGCAAGCATCAACTTTTTCCAAGATTATGTTAGATTCTGAACAAGTATCCAATACAATCAGTAATCATTATCTTTATTGTTTTGGTTACAATGTGAGGTTCCTGAAAGTGCAATATGATCTGATTTGATTAATACAACTCTCAACACAGTTTCTCACAATAGCAATAAAGGCTTGCTGGTTGTGTTCTTGTTGATGTGCTTTTAGCTGTAAGATATTATTTATGGTAATACAAATTTTCAAAATTTTAAAAGTGAACATTCTAACAAGATAATACAGTGATCTGGAAACTAAAAGGAATTATTTCTTTGGGGTAAAGTGAGCACAAGCCATCTCTAAATTGCCTAAAAATGTTAATTAGCACCAAATAAAGAACAATGAAAAATAGTTGCATTCTTCCTTTGAGACTAAGATTTGGGACAAGTTATTTTGCACATGACTGGAATACTTAAATGTAAAGAGATTTAAATATCTGATTTTAATAGGTTTCATTCCACTGGGACAGACACGTTTGATTATCTGTGACCTCCACCAATTATAGTGATTCTCCCCATAGGCCAACTGTAATTTTAATAACTCATCAAACTAAGCCTGAAGGTTCTCTAAAATGCCAAATATGTACTTGATTTTTTTTGCTAGTTACTGAGCAACTAGTTTCAACCTGACCTTTTTTGAATTCCATCCTTTTATTACTCATTCTCAACTCATTAAAACATTTAATTTCTGTGACAAATGTCCTATTTATACACATATATGAACTTATTAACACAAAGAAATGGCACATTAATATACAAGAAAGTTAAGAAAGCAGATAAAAGCAGGTTACACTGGGTCTATATAGAAAGATGAACTACCTAAGTTGGTCAGGTCGATAATCCTGCCATCCTGTAAGAATAGCACTGACCTATGTACAAACAATTGTAAAAAATGTACCATTTTCCAAAGCACCAAAAGGCAAGATGAGAAACAATCATTGGAAGCTAACCAATGAGAGAAGCAACCTAGAACTAAGGAGAAATTTCCTCATGGTGAGAGCAATCAGCCAATAGAATGGTTTGCCTTCAGAAATTGTGGGTGCTCCATCACTGCAGACTTTCAAAAAAAAAGTCTGGACATCCATTTATCTGAAATGGTATAAGGTAGGGCTGTTAAACTCCTGGGCTGCCTGGATGCATCATGCACTGGCCACACCCATGCCTGGTTTAGCGAAGGAGAGGGGGAAAATTCCAAATACGTCACATGACGATGCTGTGACAATGAGAGTTTGGCACCCCTGGTATAAGGTCTCCTGCTCAAGCAAAGGAGTTAGACTAGGAGAACTCTATGTTCTACAATTGAAATTTAGGTTGCGGATTCCTAAGCCATGAATGCTGCTGAGAATGGAAACAAAAGAAGCAGGAGCTCTAGCATACAGTATGTGATAATATTTGAAGCCAAGGAAGAGTAAGAGAAATAGTTCTCATCCTCGGTCACTCTGATTTTGCTTTTATGGGATAAAATGGCACTTTATCTCTGCTGGCCATCCTAGCAAAATATTGGAAAAGGGGTACACTTTGCAACCACAAATATTCTGATTTTGAATGAGCCCAAATTCTTTGCAGCAGGAAATACATTCTATTGGTACGAGCAGCTTCCAAATTATCGGTTTGAACTGAACTACTTAATTAAGTGTGACTGGGCACACATTTGTATTTACCCATCTGTACAATGAGCACTATCAAACATGAATCAGCACTCACAGTACTTACTTGATCCAGGCCTTTCTAAAATATGTTTGAAGCATCTCCCAATAGATTTCATTTCATTTCTTTAAGAGCGGTTGCTGCTCTTGAGCTAATGGATGGAAACATTCAGCTGCATATAAACAATGTTTTGGTTTATCCATCCTCTAGTGCAGTGATGGTGAACCTATGGCATGTGTGCCACAAGTGGCACGTGGAACCATTTGTCAGGGCACGTGAGGCGCTGCCCTGTCAGCTGGCCAGCATGCATGCGCACTCTGGCCAGCTGAGTTCACCCTTTTCAAAAGCCATTTTTCGCCCTCCACACGCTCCAGAGACTTTATAGGAGCCTGGGGAAGGAGAAAAGAGCCTCCCCCCCGAGGCCCTCCGAAGGCTTCATGAGCTTTCCTGAAGCCTCTGGAGCACAAAAAAAATGGCCCTACTGGTAAACCGGAAGTTCAGGAACGGACTTCCAGTTTGCTCAGAGAGTCATTGTGACTGCTCCGGAGGCTTCAGGGAAGCCTTCTGAAGGTCCCTGAAGCCTCTGGAGGGCTTCCAGAGGGGGTGGGGAGGCTGTTTTCGCTCTCTCCAAGCTCCTATAAAACCTCTGGAGCCTGGGGAGGGCGAAAAAAGCATGCAAAAATGGGGGGGTGCCTGTAGTGTGCGCATGCATACTGGGGTGTGTCACACATTGCATTATGGGTGAAGCACGCCCACACATGACCCCCCTGTGCTCCCCCCACTTATGGCACGCGAGCCAAAAAAGGTTCGCCATCGCTGCTCTAGTGCTTTCCCAGTTGTCATAAACATAGTGAATATTTCTTCTGCTTTGTGAAAAAGAAAAAGGGAAAAAGGGGTGCCCAATCTGGATTAGATAGAAACATTTCAATGTTCTTCTTCATTGTCATAGCAAATGGTACCACTGCAGTCATATAGGTTTCTCTCTTGTCTTACAGGCATTTGAACACATACAGTTATTCTTGAAACAAAAGGCTGCTAGTCAGATTTGTGACTCATGTAGGCTTTTTTGGCATGTTCTTCTCTATTTCAAGGTTTCTATGTAGGTTATTGAATGCCATGGGACCATATTGGCTCCAATCTAATTGGCTAGCCATAGAAAGCAGCATAGCGAGGATGGTGTAATGAGCATGTGTACTAGAATCAAATATAGGGATGTGCTCCTGAATCCTGAGGCAAAACTGGATAATTTGGAAAGGATTTTCACTTTTCTGCAGGAACACAGATATGGCACACTTTCTCTATATCCGCTTTTGGCTTCAATAAAGCTGTGGTCCTGATTTATTTCCTGGAGATTGAGAACTGCAGCAGCACAGATAAACCAACAAAGACATCATCAAACACATCCATTGCGTGAGTGCCTTATTGAAGAGGGAAGGCTGGAAAATATTGGGCATCAATCATAGGTTTTGGGAGTTGGGAGTAAAGGTGGCAAATGATAGGTGCACTGTGGGTACAATACACACACACACAAAACCATAAATTCATAATTTGTAGATCATTTGAGTGACGATGCCAAAACAAACAAAATATTCCTTTGCTGTTGGTTGGTCACAGAGAGAACAGACTCCTGGATTCTGATGAAGTAGGGTACTACTTATATTCCTATGTACTTAAAATCATTGTGATGTCATCATGGCTTCCTGTCAGGCCTAAAATCAAGAATAACTGTCAGGTTCCAACTAACGCATCCGTCACAAACTGAACTCTGTGGCATTCCAATTTCTCAAAGTACAAATTGATTAGGACACACCATACTGGCACTAACTGGTGAAAAGTCAGTACTAAAGTTCCCAGGCTTTTCACATCAGTATAAGTTTCAGTTTTCTCAAGTTTCCAAAACAATTGGTCACATTATCCCACCAAGATGGAAACTGGTTGTTTGGCGACTTCTCTCTTCATCCTCTTCCATCCAGGGAGCCATTGGAATGTGCATGATTTATCAAGTTATGCTGTGGTTGCTGAAGGTTCCAAAATGTGTCAAACTGAATTACTGTTAGAATACTCTAGGATACAAACAATCCCACACCCACTTAAAATTCAGGCTTCATAATAACATAATACTTTCAAACTGAGTTCTTTATTGTTTCACACCTATAGACCAAGATTTGCCATACTGAGTTCTCTAGTATCTACATCTACCATGTACTCTATGAACTGTTAGGGAGAGGCTGCCTTCTCTCTCTTTCTCTCACACATAATATCTGGACTTGAGTTGCCTCTTACTCCTCCAGAATGGATTCCATCTCCTCCCTCCTGGGGATCTATCTCCTCACAACATTCCACCCCACTTCTACTGGACATACAATATATCAATGACTGAAAAATCCCTACTTTGTATTCCAGTCATGGCAATTCTTGCATTTATCGAATCAATCACAGCATTGTGAGGGATTTTTTTTTCACTTTAATAGTGAGAAGGACAGCATATAAATTTAATAAATACCGGTAAATTGTGAGACTGCCTCATTGTTACCTTTGAAAAGTTAGGTGATGCTGTTTTCTGAGCGGTTTTACCTTATTCACCTGGATTATTTATTTATTTGTCATTTATTTCTCTCTGTTCCATATTTCCTATCTCTTTTTCTTTTCTTTATCAGCCTACATAATTAATAAGGGGCCCTTGGTGCTCTCTGAACTTGTATGTTTTCTTGCAGATGTTTCATTACTCAAGGAAGATAAAGTTTACCTAGTTTGGGTAATGAAGTGTCCTCAAGAAAACAACCAATTCAGAGAGCAGTAAGGGCCCCTCATTTCAATCGCGAGCTACTAATAATGTCCTTTACTGATATCCATAATTAATCTGTCATATGCTCAGTGGAAAACCTCAGTGCAATTATACAATTAATTTAGGTGCAGATCCACCAACTTACCTTTCTGAAAATTAAATTGGACATTCTTTGCCTTAGTACCACTGCACATTTCCTCAAGTCCCAACCCATGTCTTCAAAGTTTTATATACTATTTTTTAAAAAAACATGAAATATTATTCACTATTATTCACAAATATATACACTCAATCCCATCATAAATCTCTAGTTTACTTGCAAATTCACTTCTTTGGGCTAATGTATACTCAGATAAATTGCAGCCATTTTTGTTTTTCCTATTTTTAGACTTTATCAAGCACTTGATACTTTAAATTAGATTGCTGCACCTGTTTTTTTTTTTCATTTCTGACATTTGCAGAAGTTATCATATGTCCTATGCTGTAATACATGAGCTATCCTTTTTTAAAAAAAATGAAACTAAGCTATAATTTGTGTTACAGCATGATGTGAAAAACTAATTGATTTGGGATAGGAAGAAAGGTATTAAAATCCAGAGATGCAAGTCTTACAGGAATATTTCATTTAAAAATAACAGCATAAAGGACAAGGGTAATATGCTTTTCATATAAGTGCTGCCATTTAAATTCCTGTCATTTCATTAGAGCCAGATCAAGGTTATATCTCAAAGTAAATCTCATGAACGTAACCTGTTTCTATGCAATTTCCCCCCAAAAATATTCATTTTTCAGATTCTTCTGGTATATTTACTTGCATACAAATTTCATGCATGATGCGCAAATTTTGCATCATAGAAAGATATTTGTGTACTTTATCTACTATTCCTAGGGATGCCATCTCTGACATGCAAAACTCTGTGTGGCCTCTAGATGGCACCTGAGAGATTCAGAAAAACCTAACTTTTCTAGAGTAATGGTATGAGTGAAAGGCCTTGGGAGACTGGGTAAAGAAACACTGCCAGGGAAATGTCAGATAAGAGACAGCATAGCTTGCAACTGGATAGTAGGCAGTGCAAAAGGCTCAGAAGGAACTCTCCGTAGATTCCCAGGCTATAAATTAGACTGGGGGAGGATTGTAATTCACACTTACAAGATTGATGACAGCCTCCCAGGATAAAGGTACATGGACAGAATCTTGAAAGTCTGAAAGTCCAATTCTGAGTCCCCTGCCCCACTCACATGACTACTGCAACCTGGGAATACAAAGATAGCTGGGGGCCAAGACCCCTTCTAGGCAGGTCCTGTTCTTTCAGGGGGACTGAAAATTCATTCAGAGCTATCTGGTACTATTTTCAGCATTCTTGTCTATTGGTTTTTCTTGTTGATCTTCATTTAGCTCATCATAAAATGTTAGGTATTGGTGAAGGGAATTCACCGTTTTTCTTCAAGTTACATGACAAGTAGATACATGATACTATGTGGATGGCATCCCATCCAGCCAAAGTTCTCAGTGAACTCTACCAAGTGGTTTTATGTGGACATGAAGCAAAGTAGGTGGAACCTACAGAACACATAGAGACATTTAGGAGAGTGGCCTAAGAATTGAATAGACCAGTCTCTAGCACCTTTTTCTGGACATGGCTTAACAGAAAAGGCCAGAAACATACTTCTTAGAACCAAAACTACCAGCTAGTATTGAAAGCTGTCAAGAACTCCACCAAATCAATATACTTGTACCTCTCTGATTCTCTTCTCAGTTTTGGTCATCCACCAAGATGATAAAAGCAGTCCTACATCCTGGTCCAAACCATGACTCAAATGAATTTAGATCAGGGGTGTCAAACCCGCGTCGTCACGTCATCATCACATGATGTATCACAACTTTTTTCCCCTTTGCTAAATGGGGTGTGGCCAGTCTGTGATGCCTCTGGCCCACGGGCCATGAGTTTGGCATCCTTGGTTTAGATAATCAGTATCCTAGTAAAAAAATGACAGACATTTTTTTATCATAATGTCTCATGCTGAAAATCCATTTCACTGCAATCCATCAATTGCGGTTAGCAATTTTCACTGCAATGTAACAATCGTGCAAATTGATGTACCATATTAGGCATACAACATACATTCATAACATCCCACTGAAAAGATGATTAAAAATATGCATGGAAAGGATTGTCTGCCCAAAGTGAGCCAATTTCCAATGATTTTTTTTTATCACCAGTCTCAAGATAAGGGGTAGCTCTTTGAATTCCATTTTCAGCTCCTGAAATAATATGAATATGAAAAGAGCTCTTCATTTAATTTGAAACAGATAGGTTTCTAGCCCCCTGGCTGTAGAAGAACTGGGAAATATGACCCCAATTAATCCCAAATGCTCAAACAACCAAAGAAAAAATGTATAGCATTCCTTCCATGTCTAAGTATTCTTTAAAAAAAATGAAACAAAAACATTTTGATTGTCAGGGATTTAATTTTCATTCCAGAAAGTTTTACATTACTGGACACCAAGGTGTTATCTGAATCAACGAATATACAGGCACTAAATATAGAGCATTGCTTTAAAAGTTTGAAGGCTTGCTTATATAAGGCATTGCTTTAAGCTTAGATTTCTGAATCCTGGGTTTAACTACAAAGATAACCATGCCTAATTTACTGCATGAGTGGAAGGGAGAATGGGATTGTGCTCACTGTTTCACCAAAAATATCTAGTAGCATTCAGTGGAAAGAGACTTGGACTCCACACCTGCAGTTCCAGCCGAGGCACAGGGGGATCAAGTAGAACAGCTCTGGGTTGAGTTTCAGGACGTTACCCCCGGGGATGTGGACAAGGCCATGAGAGCTGTAAGTTCCTCCACCTGTGCTCTGGATCCGTGTCCCTCATGGCTGGTTGTTAACTGCAGTGAGGTGACACGAGGCTGGATCCAGGCGGTTGTAACCGCCTCCCTTCGGGAGGGGAACTTCCCCGCCGCACTGAAAGCGGCGGTGGTGAGACCCCTCCTGAAGAAACCATCCTTGGATCCAGCTGTCCTCAATAGTTATCGCCCGGTCTCCAACCTTCCCTTCTTGGGGAAGGTTGTTGAGAAGGTGGTGGCCTTCCAGCTCCAACGGTCCTTGGAGGAAGCAAACTATCTAGACCCCTTCCAGTCAGGCTTCAGACCCGGTTACAGCACAGAAACCGCGTTGGTCGCATTGATGGATGATCTTTGGAGAGCCAGAGATGAAGGACATCCCTCCATCCTGGTCCTCCTTGACCTCTCAGCGGCTTTCGATACCATCGACCATGGTATCCTTCTGCGACGACTGCGGGAGGTGGGAGTGGGAGGCACCGTGCTACGGTGGTTCTCCTCCTACCTCTCGGACAGGTCGCAGTCGGTGTTAGTGGGAGGGGAGAGATCGTCCCCAAGGCCCCTAAATTATGGGGTGCCGCAGGGTTCGGTCTTATCCCCCCTACTATTCAACATCTACATGAAACCGCTGGGAGAGATCATCCGCAGGCACGGGATTAGATACCATCAATATGCGGACGATACTCAACTGTATCTGTCCGCCCCGTGCCAAATCAATGAAGCGGTTGACGTGATGGGCCGGGGTCTTGAGGCCGTTATGGACTGGATGAGGGTTAACAAGCTTGTGCTCAACCCAGAAAAGACCGAGTGGCTGTTGTGTTTCCCTCCCAAAGATTTGGCAAACATTCCAACACTCAGGCTGGGGGGTCAAATTCTACACCCCTCAGAGAGGGTGCGCAACTTGGGAGTCCTCCTGGATCCACAGCTGTCATTCGACCACCATTTAACGGCTGTGACCAGGGGGGCATTCGCCCAGGTACGCCTGGTGCGCCAGTTGCGACCCTACCTGGACCGGGAGGCCCTCACAACAGTCACTCGGGCCCTTGTGATCTCTAGGCTGGAATACTGCAATGTGCTCTACATGGGGCTGCCCTTGAGGAGCATCCGGCGACTTCAGCTAGTGCAGAACGCAGCCGCGCGAGTGATTGCGGGTGTCCCCCGATTCACCCGCATAACACCTATCCTCCGCGAGCTGCGCTGGCTACCTGTCGATCTCCGGATGCGCTTCAAGGTGCTATTAATCACCCATAAAGCCCTGTATTCCCCTCTCCCTGGTTTTCTGTGAGCCGCCCTGAGTCCCCTCAGGGAAAAGGGCGGCCTACAAATGCTAATAAACCAAACCAAACCAAACCAAGAGAAGCCTGCTGATGTAGAATGTTTTATATCAGAAGTGTCAAACTCGTGGTGTCATATTGTCATCACATGATGTATCGTGACTTCCCCCCCTTCACTAAACCATGTGTCAGCTGCGAGTTTGACACCCTTGCTCTATATTATGGGAGGGAAACATTACTCAATATGTTGCTGAACATCACTTTCCATAATCCTGAGTAGCAGGAACTGTAGCAAAGGACTATGGGAATTGAAAAACTACAGTTTTACTTATCCTATATTGTTCTTGTTCTGTGATTCTTGTGATCTCAAATATTAAGCAAGTTTAGGAGTAATTGGTACTTTAGTGCTAAACCACCAGGATAGCTCAAAGAAGTTGAAAAAAAAATTAGAAGGAAATTGTAAATTGCTTCCTTATTGTTGTCAAAACAATACAGGGACATGTCCACCAAATCACTAAGATCTGAGCTAAATTCAAAAGAGATTTTACCTATTATCTTCTTGAAATTGTCCTAATCTATGTGTTAATGAAATTGGGAGTCTAAGCTGCAGGGGGCCTCAGCACAGCATGCAACCTTTATGGAGTATCAAAAAGATTAATACTTATTTGTGTTTGTATTTGTATTTAAGTTTATTTATATGCCGCCCTTTTCCCTGGGGGGACTCAGGGCGGCTTACAACTTAAAAAGGGGGGGGGGACAAACTTTTAACATATAGAACAATACATCATTAAAACACAACATTCATACCATTCGGGTGGGTTGCAATCTTTAGCCCCAGGCCTGACAGGAAAGCCAGTTTTTGAGGGCTGTGCGGAAGGTCTGGAGGGTGGTGAGGGTACGAATCTCCACGGGGAGATCGTTCCATAGGGTCGGAGCTGCCACCGAGAAGGCTCTCCTCCGCGTGGTTGCCAGTCGACATTGACCGGCGGATGGAACTCGGAGGAGGCCTAATCGGTGAGATCTAATTGGTCGAATGGAGGTGATTGGCAGTAGGCGGTCTCTCAAGTACCCAGATCTTAGTGTTCAGGATCACTAAGAAAAGGATTTGAAATAAGCTGCCAATATTTTATTAACCTAATATTAATCAATGGTATGTCCATGTCTAGAAACCTGGGTATTGTTTTGGTCGTCACATTTGAAAAAAGATATAATAGAGAGGGTAAAAAAAGAAAAGAAGGCAGCAATAAAAATGAGGGTGTTGAATATATGCCTTACCATTAAAAAGTAGAATATTTAAAAGTAGAACTTAGAAAAAGTCATGATGGATACATGATCAAGGTGCATGGGATAAAGAAAGTGGATATGGTTTTCCTCTCAGACATAAAATACCAGGAGGAAAGGACATCCAACAACGCTGCTTAGAAGCTAATTTAGAAGAGAGAAAAGAAAGCAGTTGATCACATGCATAATCAGCTTGTGAAATCCATCACTAAAAAACATAGTGATGGCCATTAACTTGGATGACATTAGAAGAGGACTGAATAACTCTCGAGAACAGGCCTATGAAGGGCTGTAAATCTTGAAACCCAGTGTGTTGCATCTAATTGGACTCAGCATGTCTCCAAATATCAGTTGCAGGGGAACAACAATGGGGTTGAAGTGTGTTCCCATCAACTGCTTGTGAGCATCTAGCTGATCATTCTAAGATACATAATGCTGATCTAATATGGTACTTAGATTGATTCACAAGGCTGAATTCTACATGGCACTCTAAAGTTGCTAATCTCCAGCTTCATCACTGTCTGGATTTTAACTTGAATCATTTTGTTTAGACAGCAGTTACCATGCCCCCAACCAATATATTCCCATGCTTCTTTACTCTTCCAACTCTTCCTGGGAAAGCAAGCACCAATAGTTTTCCTTTCCATAGATTTTTGAAGAAAGATGATTTCTATTTGCATAAGCAAAGGATAGTTGTACTGATAGAATCATGCAATCCAAAGGGATTTTACAGTGGAGAGAGAGAGAGTGGGAGGGAAGGAGGGGGAGAGAGAGAGAGAGAGGAAAGGAGGGAAGGAGGGAGGGAGGGAGAGGGAGAAAGAGAGAGAGAGAATGACAATTATATACACTAAATTTTTAATCTGTTCAGAGAATATTGATTATTGGGTAGGTTAAGTAAGTAAATAAAAATAAACAAGACAATATCTTTAGCTAGGTTTAGACATTTTCCTTTATAAAACATAATATTTTATCCTATGTTATACATCAAAACTGTTTCTCAGAAATTTCTTCACACTGAAAAAGAGATTACTTCTGTGAAGATGGGGAACAGGCTGTTTGAGCAATTTGAATTGTATTTCCCTTGACAAATGGAATTAGTTTTGCATTCTTTGAATTCTAGGATGAATATACAAATTATTTAGAGTGTCTCAGTGTTGAAAGCCAGAGATTGCAAAATCTCTGGCTTTCAAGTTTGAAATGGCTATTTTATGCATTTCAAGTCTAGAAAAAAAACCTGTATTCCAACATTTTATCCCAACTTTGAAACCAAACACTTCATGATGGCTTTGTTTTGTGCCATATTGTTTCAGGAGTTTCCATTTTCAACTCAATAGTGGCAGGCCAGTAGAAGCAGCAACCACAACTTCTATCCATCCATCCATCCTGTCTTTGTCTGGACTATATTGAGCAGTACTTATGTAGTAAAGAAGAAATTTGTTAAATATATTGACAATCAGATTGAATAGATGCTGTGGTGCTTCAGGTCAGTCTTGTAGTTGGCAATGCAATGGACCTTTCTTTGCTGAGTCTTCACAAAACAATCTATCCTGTTGAGCAAATTTCACCAAATATATCTGACAGTTATCACTGATGTATTTGCTTAGAAGACAAAGCTCTCTTCCTTAAATGCTTTTCTCCAAAAGTATAATTGGGATGTGTTGAATCCGTTCATAATAGCTATCCCACTTTTCTACAATTAATTTGACTTGTGAGAAGTTCTTGAATTCTAACATTTAGGCAAGAAAAACCAAATGCATGGGTATAGAATTGGTAGGAGCCAGGTAGTACCTGGCTCAGCAGCAATAGCAATAGCACTTATATACCACTCCATAGTGCTATACAGTCCTCTCTGAGTGGTTTACAGAGTTAACATATTGCTCTCCCCCCAAATTGGAAAGATGGAAGATTGAGTCAACCTTGAGCCAATGAGATTTGAAATGTAGTCACACAGTAGTAAATGTGAGATGGACCTTGGATTCCTAGTGAGCCAGCAGTGTGCTGCAGCTGCCCAAAGGCTGACACAGTCCAAGACAGTATTAACAGACCGATAGATATGTAGTTTAATGAAAAGAAGGACTAGGATGTTAGTGGTGTTCCAATATACAAGGCACTGCCAGAAAAAAAAGGGTGTGTGTGTCAACCTATTCTCCAAAGCACCTGAGGGTAGGGCAGGAAGCAATGAATGGAAACTAATCAAGGAGAGAACCAACCTAGAATTAAGGAAAAATGTGCTGACAGAACAATTTATCAAGGGTCTGGGTGCTCTAATACTGGAAGTTTCTACAATGAGATTGGACAACCATTTGTTTGAAATGATATAGGGTTTCCTACATGAGCAGGGGGTTGGAATAGAAGATCTCCAAAATCCCTTCCGTTATTCTATTATTCTGTTAATGTATCTGTTAAATTGATTTCAGTCTATCCCGTTTCTCTGAAAATAAGACCTTACCGGATAATAAGCCCAATCAGGCTTTTGAGTGCAATTGCTAAAATAAGCTCTCCCCAAAAAATAAGCCCTCCCTGAAAATATTGCAACACAAAAGCAACAGCCATGAGGTGACCACGCTTGCCACCTCCTACACCTCAAAAATAATAAGACCTCCCTGAAAATAAGGCCAAGTGCTTATTTTTTGGGGGGAGGGGTAAAAAGAAAATAAGGCCCTGTCTTATTTTCAGGGAAACACAATAGTTTGCCTGGGATAAAACTGAAATTTGGCTGATAAAAGGCATGATGGGGTCACACTTAAAAGAAGCAAAAGAATTATGGCAGACTAGACTTATTTTAATAAATAAAACTAAATTTTAAACATCATTTTAATTACCCTTATATATTTAAAAATTCTTTACTTCTATCACAATACAAATTGCAAAAAACAATTGACTTTTGGTTTGGTTTAGGGGATTTATCCAAGGCTTTCAAGGATCTCTCTTAGACCTTCCATCTTTCACTCCTGATTTACAGGTTTCTTTTTCTGTTCCCGATTAATTTTGTATAAACATGTATTTGGGGATTCGTTACATTGCAGTATCCTTAAACTTTTAAACATCTCCCTGAATTCAATACTATTTCATTTAGTTTGTCTGCACATTTTGACAATATATTTAATAGCTTAATAAATAGGTACATGATTATATGCTCATGCTTATTTTTTGGAACATGTCACACTTTATGATCGTATCGCTTAGTGATGGAAATTGCAGTCCCAATCACCATCATTAAGAGAGGGCTATCTGTACTGATTTTTCAGGTCAGCTACCTTGCTCTCTTTAGGAAGCAAGGGTAAAATATAAGTGTGTTCAGATGAATACATTGAACTCTTCTGGTCAAAATGTGACAATGGTTCTGATCAGAAGTAAAATGCTACTGGTTCAGACCGGTTTGCCTGAACTGGTAATAAAAATGCTAGCGGTTCACCCAAACCAGTAGTAAAAAAATGCTACCAGTTAGGCGAACCGGTATTTCCGACGATCAGCTGTGACACAGGATTTATATTAGCTAGAATCGTTGGATTTCCTGCTTTCTAGCTAATTTAAATTCACAGCTGATTCACAGCTGATTGTCATAAATCAAAGCTACTACACATGCGTGGAGGCACACACTCATATTTGCGAACCGGTAGCAAAGGTAACTTGATTTCATCCCTGGTTCTGATCCTTTCTAAATATTTATCATCCTGATGCTATTGTCAATAGTTTACCTTCCAAAACCGTTTGTCCTCGCTGGACAGCAGTGAAATCCAACAATGGAACTTTAACTGTTAGCTTTGGAAAAAGGAAACTCAGTTTTTACAGAAGACACTACAATGTTGTTGTCATCATTTGTGTAGGCTTGCTGTGAACCCTCCTCCAACAAAATATCATATGCAGATAGGTTAAGTGGGAAGCATTTCTTTTCCAGTGCTTTCAATTAAATCAACTCTTTGCTGCTATGGTGCAGAATGAACAACAGAGATGCCTTTGTGCTTCAAATGAAGTCATTTGTTGTTAAGATGATAGGCTGTCCTAGGAGGCTTTTTGCCAGAAAATTGAAAACAGTGACTGAAAAGCTAATGAGTAAAGCAATAAGGTACTGTCAGATCTCTTTCATGGCCGTGGTTCTCCCAGGAGGTTGGCACAACCATTTTGATGAAAATGATGGGAGACCCACATTGGAACACAACGTATATCAAGCTGCTATCATTTCACAAATGTTCATATTTACTTCAGCTGTCTTTATCACGTTATCTGAAAAAAACAGCTTTCTAAGGTATTCCAATTTGCCAGCGTTCACTCAGTTAACATAAATTTCATATGGAACTAAAACAGTTTATAAAAGTTCAGTAATTTGATATTTCAGTGTTATTGCTTTCTCTTCAAAATATTCTGAAGAAATTAGCTCTTAAAATGGAAATTGATGGCCACGATTGCAAAACGTTTTGTAAGCAAAATTTGCACATTTTTACCTACTGTTCCTATTGGGGTAATTTATCTGAATTGATATAATAATTCCACACCGCATATCATTTTGTAATCACTAATATATTCCTTAGGGCAAGTCTCAGAAAGAATTGAGAAAAAGCAAGTGGTTCAATGCCCTAATATGGAAGAGTGGAATAATATTTTGCCCAACAAATGAGAGGGAAACTAGTTTCTTTGATTTATTTCCCATTAAAGTTGATAATCCAAACTCAGTAAAGAAACCCTATTGAATACAGTGAGCAGACATACATTCTTAGGCTTGATTCAATCATTATTGTGAATTTGGAAAATTGGCTGTGTAACCTGTTCTATACACATACTATTGGTATATAGATATTGTCTCAAGTTTAACTACTAACAGTGAAACGGTTATAAAGTAGTTAATATCAAAATCCCAAAGAGCTTAAATCATGAATTAAATCTTTTAAAAATATTGTTAATTATTATATTTTTATTACTTATATTTATAGTTAATTATATTAATTAAATATTGTAAATTACAAATAGAAAGCTACCATGCTGAAAAGCACCCACCACCTATTTATCCATAGGTATTATGATGGATGCTACATAGGTAGCATGAAATGAAAGTTTTCTAACAAGCCTATCTTGTCACGCAAGGCTTGGACAATTATTTTGTTAGGACTCTTACAGCATGTACTCTTTGCTTCATATAGATAGGCCTATGGCTTAGCCTAGAATAAGCAAGAGTCATAGTTTCCAAAAGGTTCATAATGAAAACAGAAAATAAATGCAAGAAGATGAATCAGTTATTGTTATTACTGTTTAATGTCACAGCTGCTAGGTCTTCAGTATTGATTGAAATTCACATTGAGTTCTTCCAAAGAGCCTAGGATGTTGTACACGTAATCTTCAGTTTACAATCAGAATTGAGATCAGAATTCCTATTGCTAAGGAAGGCAGTTGTTAAATAAGCTGTTCCTGATTCTATGACCTTTCTTAACAAGGTTGTTAAGCAAATTGCTGCAGTTGTTATGCGAATCATGAGGTTATTAAGTAAATCTGTATTCTCCCATTGACTTTGGTTGTCAAAGGCTGGCTGGGATCATCACAAATGGCAATCACATCACTCCAGAATGTTGCAACCATCATAAATACATCCTAGTTTCCAAGCATCCCAATTTTGATCATGTGACCTTGGAGATACTGCAACTAGTTAAAAAGATTATAATTAAAAAAGAACCCCCACTAATGTGGAATAAAGAAAAACATTTTAACTCTGGAAGAATTTAAGGGTGTTTTGTGGCACAATGTACTCAGAGTTTATTCTTTTGACTGTCTGATACAATAAAATGGGCTTAAAAATATAAAAGAGGATATAGTTGAAAAGCAGGTTGGTTTGTATATAGATTTCAGGATATAAGAATGATATTGACAACAATGTTACACAGACTAACAAATGAAACAGATAGACGTTTTAGTAGTGAAATAGGACATCCAAATAATAAAACCAGAAGAATAACTTTGTTATTTGTGGCTCTTATCTCAGAAAAGTGATTTGAACAACTTTCTTACTCTGGATTTACAAAAGATGTGTTACACCTACGAAGGAATTCCTGAAAAAAAGCAAAAGAGAGCTGAAATAAACTTTTGGAAGGAATAAAAAAGACTCTTAAAACTAAAACTAAGGGGCCTATTAGATCAAGGTTAAACTATATAACTTTTCAAACAGCTTTTAATGGGTTTTTCTTGACTAGGACTGAATGATGAGTCTTTAAAAATTTGTTTATAGATAAGATATGGAAGAAGAAAGACTTGCTGTATTTTTAGAGAAAGTGATAAGCTCTGATATTATAACTGAGAAGAGATTAAGAGAAGATGATAAGAAATTAATTTGTGGGACATCACTTGAAGAGATTAAGGATTAATATTTTCAATTTGTTGTTTCTAGTACTACTTAATTGACTTTTTCAAATATCTTTTCCTTTGCATTTCTAGAGAAAAATGACAAGTATTTTGTAAAGGAAAGGAAATGATTATGAAATGTACTTCTTTAAAGTGAAATGTCTCTCTGTGTGTATGTGTGTGTGTGTGTGTGCATGTCCATGTGTGTTTGTGTGCATTGTTTTTGACAGCGCTTAATGGACTTTTTCTGATTAAGATTGAAAGATGAGGTTTTATTATTTGCCAATAGATAAAAGATGAAATATGGGATGAAGAGGGTTTTGGTTAAAATATTAGAGAAGGTATTGAAAATGTTTATACTCCCCCCCCCCTCCATTCCTCCTTTTTACACTTTTTTTCTTGTTTTTTTATTCTCCTTGGTTTGTATTAGCTTTTTATCTTTGTAGTTTGAAAGTTCAATAAATTTATTATATATAAGAAGGGAACTTTTAAAGTAGTTTTTTTTTTAAAGAAAAGAGAATGAATGCAAGCTGATTGATTGGAGACAGAATACAAAAGTGAAAATCATTATGAAAGAAGTATACTGAAGTGGTTTGATCATAGAGAGACAATGAATGAGAACTGAATTGCAAGAGAACTTTGCAAAGGAAGAATGAGTAGTTTGAGAGGTGGAAGAGAACAGAGAAGGTTATTGTTAGATAGAATTGATGAGATCCTCAAACAAAAAAGATGAGAAGTTTAAAGAAAAGAAATTGTAGGAGGAGGTTAAAAAAGACTTCAAGGATAAGAAGGTATAGAAAATTATGAATGGTATTGGTATAAAGTAAATTTAGCCATATTTTCCTTCCTTCCTTCCTTCCTCTTTCTTTCTTTCTTTCTTTTCATGGCTTAATTTTATTGGCTTTCTAGTTCTTCTGCCCTTTACTACTCAAAAGGAACAGCATGGTGTAGATGCATTTAGCACAATAAAATACAATAAAAGTCAATAAAATGCATTATTTAATCAACACATAACTTAATATTTAATGTAGGACACTGAATTGATTTCACTGGCCAAGCATGTCAGTTTTATCTACACTACTAGGCTAAAACTTTCATCAAGGTAGGCTGATAATCACAACTTCATGGTAATGGACTTCTGGGTCACTGGTTATACTGTATAGCCTGGGCACTAAAAAGAGATTCACCTGATATCCAATGAACTTTTTTTAAAAAAAATATCTTAAATGTTAACATCTTAGCATAATTTAAAACAATCCCGTTCTTTTTATCTTAGTTTAGTTTGAATGTATTTAGAACAGTCCTTTGAAACAAGAAAAAATTATAGTCATAAGTATAATAGGGCACGTTTTGTTTCATATTTAATTAGGGGTTTGTTCTCTATGTGCTTCTGTATGAAAATATGAAACACTCTGTATCTCCATCTAACTGCTTTCATCCCTCCATAAATATTCACTTAACACTGTTATAGCCCAGTATATGAACCAGCCATAATTGAATAAATTCTACTGCGGTATTAGATTAGATGTTATTTATCAGGGACAGAGCTCTTGTGTGATGTATGGTGTTGACTTCTTACCTATTTACCCTCAGGCAAACATATTGAAAACTAATGTATAAATTCCATTTTGATGCACAATCCAGCTGTAACCATTCCAGAAGTCCCTGTTGCTGTCATTAAGAAGGATCAATGTGAGTGCAGCTGGGTAGGCAAGCACTAATCAGTATTGCTGAGGGTTGCCATACACGACAGAACACAAAATCCCTGGGATCTACTCCCTAACAGGTTCCTTGGGAGAAAAAGCAGTGGGAGCAACTTGTAAGCTTCCCTCCCTGCTTCCCCATTTACTTTGCTTGTGGGAAGCCAGCAAGGAAGGTTGCAAATGGTGATAATACGACCACTTAGGATGGTGCAGCCATTATCCTAAGTGTGAACTGTTCCTGAATCGGTACCACATAATGGTGGATGCTGTAGCAGCAGGAACCTCAAGGACTAGGTGTTAAGCATCACCCATTCAGTGCCACCGTATCTATTTCTGGTGGATTGACAATCCAGAAAATGGAGGCAATCATGACCTTGAATGGTTGCTGAATGAGTGATTATTAACCTGTAAAACAAAGCATACAGAATGCTACATAGCTGACCTTTCTGAGAGAACGCAACATTTGAGTTACCCTTCAAAATGCAACCAGATGGGTTCCAGAAGGGGAAATTGAGCTCTGGAGGCAAAGGAACCGAAAGAGAAATGACCCTTATATCCAAAGTCACATTATACTTACTTTTTTAAAAAAGGTGTATACATAGATAATGAACAGTAGATTACACAACTTCATGAATTTGGTTTGAGTACCCTGTACCCTGTACCATGTACCCTGATCCTTGATCCCTCAGGATGTTCCCATTCAGGGGGAACATACCCATCTGTTATGTGTGCAGTGGTCTGAGCAGCAGATGGCTGTATCTGATATGGCTGGACACTTAGGCGTAAGTCTCCTTGAGCCAGAGGTGGGTTGCTCCCGGTTTGGACTGGTTCGGGAGAACCAGTAGTGGTAATTGGGCATGGGTCTGCGAACTGGTAGTGATGGTTGGCTGGCCATGCCCCTGCACTGGCTTGCTCCGACACTTGCCCTGCCTCATCTTCACCACGTGCCTACACACAGGTAATCAGCATGAGCTGCTCAGGGAGCCCCAAGGCTTTGCAACCACTGCCTCCCAAGTGGGATCGAGCCTCCCTGCCTCCTCGATGCATGGAGGCAGGAGGCGGCAGTTTCGTTTGCTGCCTGAGAGCTCTGGGGGTAGAGCAGCCAAATGAGCATGCCAAGATCTGCCGGCTGCCTCTAATCTGCAGTTTACTCGTGAGCAAGTTTGCTCATGAGCAGGGTGCTCGGCAGCTGGCAGATTGCTGGCTTGCTGGTTCGGCTTCTGACCCCCCCCCACCAGAGTTCACAGGCAGCTAACAAAACGATGCACTCTTGGGACCTTCCAACTCTTCTGTGTTCAGCTCGGCATGGGTCGGGTTGCTGCTTTCTTTGCCCCCCCCTTTTAAGTTTTACATCATATTTTATTTCCCATCTCCAATCTAAAACATGCATTTCCCATGCCAAACCCAAAAATAAGCCACGCCCACAGAACCGGTAGTAAAAATAATTGAAACCCACCCCTGCCTTGAGCCTTCAACTGGAGATAAGCCACAAGAGCAGTTTCTGGTACCTACCTGTATTGATCTTCATAAATACAAACGTATCTTCTGATTCTGCCCTTGATTCTTTTCAAAGAAAAGTCCTCAGATGAATTCCGGGTGGCTCAAGAATAGCAGAGTCTTGGCAGTCCAACCTCAGACTGGAGTCATGGACCAAGAGAAGTCTTTCAGTACTGAACCCTTTCTAGCCTATGTTACCAGTCTGCGCATGCGTGAGAATAGAATGGCTGCCGAACTCCGCCGCTCCGAATGCCTATGAACAAGAAGATACTAACCGCGGCGCCCAGGACCCCTAACATGGTAACGGGGGGGTTCCTTTTGGGCGCCAGCCTTCAGCCTTCCCAGGGAGGTGGTTGTTTGGGGAGGGGGCCGCCTCTGAGCGGCTCCAGGAACAGCTCCGGAACAACGATATCCCCCCTGGCGTGGCTTTCTGCATCGGCCTTTTTAAACAGCTGGGAAGCAGCGGCGACGGCTTTGTGCGAGAGGCGGAGGCTTTGGCCCCGCTGTTTGGAGGAGTGCCGAACCCCCTCACTGACTGAACAATATCGTGGGGCTGGTTTATGCCCCAAAGAGGAGGTGGGAGGTCCAGGAGAGATGTTTGGACTGGACTGGGACTGGGACCGGGAGGCAGAGGAACTGGTTTCCTGTCTCCGCTATAGCTTCGCTGATTTCCCCCCCTGTACTTTGAAGCGGCGTTTTACTACGATCTCGCCGCTGTTTCTGCAGGACTTTGAACGGCTTGACCATCTGCCTGCTTGGTTTAGAAGCAAAGCTGTAAGAATTCAATTACGGGCTCCCTGCGGCAGCCATCACCATCAGCTGCTACTATTGCAACCATCACTGCCTCAGGAGTGCTGTGTTGGCTGGGAAATTGGACTCCCTCTAGTGGCCATTACGGGTATTTTTCTGGACCATCAAATACCCTTATTATCATCAAGCACTATTACATCAGATAGGCAGTGCGCCAAGAACTTGGACTCCCTCCAGTGGCCATTATTGGTACTTCTTTTTAGCCATATACTTTTCTGGACCATATACAGTTTCTTATTGGACTCCCACTAGACTTTGTTAACGAGAAGGCCAATTTCTAAGATCTTGCCTTCACCAATTCGCACAACTGCTCAACCGCGCAATTTTTTATCTGGTATGATGAGTGCATGGGATTGTATGTGGTTGAGTGAATGATCCCACTTTTATCATTTATTATCATTGTACTTTATGTGTTTTAACTTTTCTGTGGGGACTGCTTGGGTGAGTGAATGAGTATGCCTGATTCGGAGGACCTGCCGGGAGAAGCGAAGGCCATGGGGGTGGTTGAGGGGACTAGAGACACGGGAGAGGGTCGGGGTATTACGGTCGTAACAGGGAGGGGCAGATATGGCGGGGACTTTAGGGCAGGCCATTACCGGGGAAGGAGGGTTCGCTACATCACAGAGATCCCTCCTTCCGGCCCTATGAGTCCCACTCCGAGACCAGATGGCGCAAGTAATCAGGACCCTGGACTCAGGCTGCTGTCGCTAAATGCCAGGTCTGTGGTACATAAAGCTCCTCTCGTCCGGGACTTAATTTTAGACGAGAGGGCAGACCTGGCATGTATTACTGAAACCTGGCTGGGCCCAGAGGGAGGAGTCCCCCTTGTAGAACTGTGCCCAGAAGGATTTCAGGTGCTGCACCAGCCGAGAGCCCAGGGAAGGGGTGGGGGTGTGGCCGTTGTTATCCGGGAGTCGTTAGTTCCTCGTAGGGTCCCTGCTCCGGAGCTTGTTGGGTGTGAGTCTCTGCTGATAAAGTTGGACCTCAAGGGTCAAGTGGGTCTGCTGTTAACGTACCTGCCTCCCAACAGCGTTGCAGCAGCCCTCCCCTCGCTCCTCGAGTCGGTAGCCGAGCTGGCAATTGAGTTCCCTAGGTTGATGGTCCTGGGGGACTTTAATTTGCCTTCGCTCGGTGAAAACTCTGATGGGGCGCAGGAGTTCATGGATTCCATGACAGCCATGGGCTTGACCCAAGTAATTCGGGGCCCAACCCATTCGGCGGGTCACATGCTCGACCTCGTATTCCTCTCGGAGCAGTGGATTTGTGACCTTGGTCTGAGGGGTAACGACATCATACCCCTGTCGTGGTCAGACCACTGCCTACTGAGGCTCGACTTCTGGAGGCCAAACCCCCACTGTAGGGAGGAGGAACCGACCAGGTGGTTCCGCCCCAGGCGACTTATGGAACCGCTAAGGTTCCAGACGGAGCTTGGGGTCATTCCTGATACTTTCGCCCACAGTCCGGTAGAGACTCTGGTTGCTGCTTGGCATTCGGCAGCATCAGAGGCCCTCGACCGGATTGCGCCACTACGGCCCCTCCGAGGCGGCGGATCCCGGAGACCCCCTTGGTTCACCGAGGAACTCTGGGAGATGAAGCGCCGGAGGAGATGCCTAGAGCACCGATGGAGGTCCGATAAGTCCGAATCGAACCGAGCAATGGTAACCACCTGCACCAAGGAATACACCAGGGCACTTAGGGCAGCGAAAAGATCTCACATAGCCACCTTGGTTGCGTCCACTGAGTCCCGCCCAGCCGCCCTGTTTAAGATAACCCGCTCCCTATTGAATAAAAGGGAAGCGGGGGAACCCTTGCAGGGCAGAGCTGAGGATTATGCCCAATTCTTAGCGGACAAAATTGCTCGGTTTCGGTCGGACTTGGACTCCATCCCTGCAATTCCAGCCGAGACACAAGAGGATCAGGTGGAACATCTCTGGGTTGAGTTTCAGGATGTTACCCCTGGGGATGTGGACAAGGCCATGAGGGCTGTAAGTGCCTCCACCTGCGTACTGGACCCGTGTCCCTCATGGCTGGCTACTAACAGCAGTGAGGTGACACGAGGCTGGATCCAGGCGGTTGTAACCGCCTCTCTTCGGGAGGGGAACTTCCCCGCCGCACTGAAAGCGGCGGTGGTGAGACCCCTCCTAAAGAAGCCATCTTGGGATCCAGCTGTTCTTAATAACTATCGCCCAGTCTCCAACCTTCCCTTCCTTGGGAAGGTTGTTGAGAAGGTGGTGGCCTTTCAGCTCCAACGGTCCTTGGAGGAAGCAAACTATCTCGACCCCTTCCAGTCAGGCTTCAGACCCGGTTACAGCACAGAAACCGCTTTGGTCGCATTGACCGATGATCTCTGGAGAGCCAGAGATGGAGGGCATTCCTCCATCCTGGTCCTCCTTGACCTCTCAGCGGCTTTCGATACCATCGACCATGGTATCCTTCTGCGACGACTGCGGGAGGTGGGAGTGGGAGGCACCGTGTTGCGGTGGTTCTCCTCCTACCTCTCGGACAGGTCGCAGTCGGTGTTAGTGGGGGGGGGCAGAGATCGTCCCCTAGGCCCCTAACATATGGGGTGCCTCAGGGCTCGGTCTTATCCCCCCTACTATTCAACATCTACATGAAACCGCTGGGAGAGATCATCCGCAGGCACGGGATCAGATACCACCAATATGCGGACGATACCCAGTTGTATCTGTCCGCCCCGTGCCAACTCAATGAAGCGGCAGACGTGATGAACCGAGGCCTTGAGGCCATTATGGACTGGATGAGGGTTAACAAGCTTGTGCTCAACCCAGAAAAGACCAAGTGGCTGTTGTGCTTCCCTCCCAAAGATTCGATCAATATTCCATCACTCAGGCTGGGGGGTCAAATTCTATACCCCTCAGAGAGGGTTCGCAACTTGGGAGTCCTCCTGGATCCACAGCTATCGTTTGACCACCACTTGACGGCTGTGACCAGGGGGGCATTCGCCCAGGTTCGCCTGGTGCGCCAGTTGCGACCCTACCTGAATCGGGAGGCACTCACAACAGTCACTCGGGCCCTTGTGACCTCTAGGCTGGAATACTGCAATGTGTTCTACATGGGGCTGCCCTTGAAGAGCATCCGGCGACTTCAGTTGGTACAGAACGCGGCCGCGCGAGTGATTGTGGGTGCACTGCGGTTCACCCACATAACACCTATCCTCCGCGAGCTGCGCTGGCTACCTGTCGATCTCCGGATGCGCTTCAAGGTGCTATTAGTCACCCATAAAGCCCTGCATGGTAGTGGATCTGGATACTTGAGAGACCGCCTCCTGCCAATTACCTCCCTGCGACCAATTAGATCACATAGATTGGGCCTCCTCCGTATTCCATCGGCCAGCCAGTGCCGGCTGGCAACCACAAGGAGGAGGGCCTTCTCAGTAGTAGCCCCAACCCTTTGGAACGAACTCCCCGTGGAGATTCGTACCCTCACCACCGCCCAGGCCTTCTGCACAGCCTTGAAGAACTGGCTAGCCCGTCAGGCCTGGGGACAAGGATAGCCGCCCCTCCCGAATGATGAATGTATGTTGCTTATTACTTTTATTATATGTGTCTATGTTACTGTTTGTATTCCCTTCCCTGATTTTATGTGAGCCGCCCTGAGTCCCCTCAGGGAAAAGGGCGGCCTACAAATATTAATAAAATCTAAATCTAAAATCTAAAAAAAGTCTACCAAAAGGTCAAGGGGATCATTATTTGTTGGGATGATGTATCCGGGTGCAGAGAGCTTCTCATTTTTTAAATGATCCAAATGAAGCCATACCCTGAAGGAGTGAACTGACCCTTTCAGGCAGGTGCTGAATCAGCAGTAGCAACCATTGCCCAGTTTCAACATGGGATAATTGGTCAGCTCAAGCATGCCAAACTCATCTTGGGGCAGCTGGTTTGCTTTGGTTTGGTGAGCCAAAAAATAAAACATTTTGTTCTGTACTATCTGCCTTTCTCTGTTTCCTTTAGCATTTTTCTTTCTTTATTGAGCAGGTGGTACATATATTTGAATTTAATTTGAAAACGAATGAAGCTCTTTCTAACTTCAGCCAGTCCTGAACTTTAACTAACTTTCTTGAGCTCTCAATTTAATTTTCTTTAGCACCAGATTACTGGAGTATTCCCTTTCTTGGTGACATGGCTATCAATCTTCACTCAGGTTTTTGTACAAGTACCTTGAACTGCCACCATATCTATTTTTGGGACCCTGAGTTGAAAAATCTAGAAAACGGAAGCAATCCTGGGTTCCAATCATTTCTCATAGCTGTTAAAGTTTTGTTCCGATGGAAAATAATACACTCAAGATGTTTTGAGTTTCGTTCCATTGGGAAACAACCAATTTAAAACAAAAGTGAGAATAGCAATAGCTGGAAGTCAAGACCTACAAGGAATAGTTAAAAGAAATGATTGCAAAAAGAAGAGCTTGCAAAGGAAGAGACTGAGAGGAAATATCACTGTTTTCAGATAATTAAACTGCAATGAAATAATAAAAATATATTTAAAAAAATTCAGATGCTTGGCAACTGGTTCAACATAGACCATTGCTGTGTCCCAAGAACATATGATCCCCTTTTGCAATGTTCTGACAAGCAAAGTCAATATGGAAGCCAGATTCACTTAACAAGTTACTCAGTGGTGAAATTCAAATTTGTTTACTACCGGTTCCCCTTACCAAGGGAAGAATTCCCACCCCATTCCAGGGGAAGGATACTGCAAAATCTCCATTCCCACCCCACTCCAGGGGAAGGATACTGCAAAATCTCCATTCACTCTCCACTCTGGGGCCAGCCAGAAGTGGCATTTGCTGGTTCTTTGAATTACTCAAAATTACCATGACCGGTTCTCCAGAACCTATCAGACCTGCTGGATTACACCCCTGAGATTACAAACTTATCAACTGCAGTGATTCACTTAACAACTGAGGCAAGAAAGGTCATATAGTGGGCCAAAAGTCACTTAACAAATTTTGGGCTCAGTTATGTCAAGGGCGTATCTATTTAGAAATTTTTGTGATGTAATTTTTCTAAGTTTACACAGAATAGCAAATTAAGAATGAATGTGTTTGTCTGATAGTTTTTCTAAAAAGGAATGTGATGATTGTTAATAACGATATATTTTATTTACACCCCCCCCCAAAAAAAGCACTAGTTCTATGTTATGCATGAAGAAATGTTATAATGCCTATTACTTCAGTAATAGAAGAAAGGGAACACCAGAATTGCATATTACTCTTAGATGGTCCCCCTGACAATTGCTACATTCAAACAAGTAAATCTAATGACAGGCTATAGCATTGGGGGGATTGGCAGGCATATTCATATCAAAAGCCTTCCTTGACACTTGCTAATAAAATTTGGCACCAGCCACATCGATTGCAATATGTTCTACTGAAATGTGAGAAACAAAAATTATTGCTCTCTGACATATGTTTTTCTTTAATATGGCAGCTTTCAATGACTTGATAACGTGACTTTGCTCTTATGATTGGCAGACTTGAAAAAGAAGGGTATCCCTTGATTTGCTTTATTGTTACAACTTATTGCAAATTCCAATGAGTTTTTTGGGGGGGAAAGAGAACTGGAGCTTATACATGTGAATTTTGACTCACCAGTTCCTTTCTCAAAGCTCCATCATATGATAAACACCCATTATTATTTTAAAAAGTCAAAGAATACATACTATAAAATAATTACAATTTAATCAGTTGTTCAATGTTAATGGACTGAAAGCGTAAATAATCAACTGTCCAAAGATACTGTAATTGTACCATATCATATCATAGCTATAAGGAAAGAATTCATAGCTGTGTCAAGAATTCTTCAGTCATTGTTGAATAAAAGCAATGTTTTGAACATCCTGGGTTTCCAGCTATCTCTTTATTTTACTGTGTCTTGTTCACCATGACAGAAGTGGAGAGAAGTGGAGAAGGGAGTGGACAAGAATGAAAAAAGAAAGGAAATGAATACTGGCTTCAGTTATGCCTCCTGCATGTGTGAGATTCTATACTTCCTGAAAAGAGGGTATGGTTTTCTTCCTTTTCTGCAGAAAACACAAGAATTTCAAAGGGGGGGGGGGTTGCGAATCAGGGAACAGGAGGAAAGGTATGGGTGTGGGTTTGTGAGGGTGTTGTCTTAATTTTATATTGACCAATGGGGGAGGTAGCTTTCTTCTTTCAACTTAAAAATGTTTAGCTCTGCTTGTTCACAAATTTGACATCTTGGAATTTGGTCTTGAAAAAAATGCTCACTCGATTAATTTTACATAAACTACCATGATGGTTGTAGTGGTCAACAGTGGTGGGTTGCTGCTGGTCCGCCCCAGTTCTTGTGAACCGGTTGGTCACCAGACCCGGAAATAAGTTCCGGAATGCCTGCCCTGGCCCTGTATACCCGGACAGTATTTTGTCTCTTCTGTCTTCCCATGCGTGCTCAGAAAAGCAACTCCGGGAAGGTCCTTTGCTAGCAGGCAGGTTCTAGGATGACTGCTGCCACCAAAGGACCTTCCCAGAGTTGCTTTTATGAATGGTATTTTGTCCCTTCTGTCTCTCCGTGCCACCTGCTTATCTGCATTCAAACCAGCCTGCCCCCTTTTGTCTCCTGGCACGGGCTCTATGGAGGGGGAGGTTCTTTCCAAAGACCAGCTTTTTTCCGGTGTGGCGATGGTCCTGCTCCGGTCTGTAATTGTGTGGGGTGTGCGTGCACCTATGTTTTCCATGGCATGGAGCCTCAGCTGGAAGATGAGGAATGGGAGGGCGACCAGCAGGGCCTCATCCTTCTGAAGAGGACCTGCTCCCAAAGAGAAAAATGCCGCTGCCAGGTACTTTTAACCTGTGATTGGAACACAAGGTGACCACAGTATATGTGTCTGTGTGTGTGAGAGAGAGAGTGAGTGAGACAGACAGACAGACAGACAGAGGTACAGAGAGACAGACAGAGAGAGAGGGAGGAAGGGAGGGAATCAGAGAGAGACAGACAGATGCATAGAGAGACAGAGAGGGGGTGGGAGGGAGGGACAGACAGACAGAGACACAGAGAATGAGAGACACACACACAGAAAGTTGAATCCTTGCTGCTTTCTGAGCTTGGTGGTTTTCTTACAGATATTTCATTACCAAACTAGGTAACATCATCAGTGCTAGAAGGGAGTGGGGTTGGGGGAGAAGGAGGAGAAAGATAGGACAAAAAGGAAAAAGATAAGGAGGGAGAGGACTGTGGGGTCCTTTGGTGTTCTCTGAACTTGGTGGTTTTTAATTATTTTTAGGGAATTTTTATTTATTTATTGTTTATAGAATGTTTCTTACAAGAAATGTTATTCCTTTTTGCAAATGTTTTATTTGTGATGCAATATGTTGCTTTTAAGTTTACAGGTTGGTGCATGGTTTATGTGTTTCAAGGTGGCTGCTATTCTATGGGCAGGCCAGGTTGATGCAAGGCAGCTTTGCCAGATTTTGTGTGTTTCTGTGTGATACCAGGTTGTTTAGATAATTGTGAGGTGGTTGCTGGTTCTGTGAGCTTCCTGGCACTGTCCTTTATAATTTCCCACAATGCCTTGATGGTTTTTATTCCAGTGGCTTTGTCTTTTCTGTTTTTAGAGTTAGGGAAAAAAACTGGTTTTATCTGCAGTCTTGGTCACATGGCAACCAGCCACTCCCACCCAGTCACATGGCCGGCAAGCCACTCCCACAAAGGAGGCCACACCCACAGAGTAGGTTCCAAAAAATTTTGAAACCCATCACTGGCGGTCAGGTAATTATTTCTAATAAGAAGTTCCTTGCATCATTGTGAACAAGCACACAAGGAAGTTTTTAATTAAAAAAATTAAAATACAGAAATACAGAAAGATTAATGTTTTTTTTTTTTCCAATCATCATTATGGTTAATAAGACATCTTACCTGCATCTTTCAAGAATGAATTCTGGGGATGGTAGCCCAGAAAGCTCCCGAATGGAGCAGGGAGTATTATACTCTGAAATTTATTTCAAAATAGTTTATCTTTATAGACTTACTTTTCCCCGTATGAAAATCTTGAAGAACTGCTTCCAGGATGAAAGGTTCCCTAACAGCAAAGGTCTAAGGACAAAACCAAACCAAAGCAAAACTAAATGCCCTAGTATGTATTTAATACACTAAAACACCGTGCATCGGTTGAATATAATTGGAATTAATTTACTGCATATTAAAAAGTCATCTTCCCAAAACAAAGGAAGTTTCATCAATTATCAAGTTTGGCCTGTTGAACTATCCCATAATTTATTGTGTATTTCCATTGAGAAACTGGAAGGTCGGTTTAATTAAACAGCTTGTGCTTAGTTTAGCTTATCCCCTAAGGTCAGAATCATTTTCTCTCATTTTCCTCTGGGGAACTGGCAACATACTTATTTGTGAGTCTCACTTCAAGGAACGGTACCTAAATATTGAGCAACATTTTTACAAAATGATTATCATAAAATGTCATGCTATTCTTAGTATGCCAGCGTATGAAATATTCAGCTACAGAACATGTACAAGAAAGTCATGCAGTCAGGAATCATTAGCACGTTTCTTTTCAATGCCATCTTTCATTGACTGAAGAAGCTACTCAGGGGAGAAAAATAGTAACTAAGAGGAGCTAAATGGGGAGGGGGAAAAACCCATCGTGATGCAGCCATATTATACATATCAAAAAGAATCTATGCAGAATACTTCAAAAATATGCACACAGGTAGAGTTACTTGCCATCAGCTGGAAGCATAACAAAAGGTTGCTTAAGTCTGCGAGATTTATTTTAATATTGATGGAAACTGAAGAGCCTTAAACAAAGAACCTTTCTGCTTGAGAATTCTAGGACGCTTTTTTTTTGTTTCTCTTCTCTTTTTCTGTCTCTTTCCTCCTGCCCACACAAACACAAATGCATGTACACTCAATGGATTCCCGGCATTCTGTGACCAATGACACTGCTCAATGCCTCCTTGATTTCTTTGCATCTCCTTTCCCAACAGGGAACTGGACTATCTTTGTTTTTCCTTGAAGACGTTTCCCTTCTCATCCAGGAAGCTTCCCCATTTCTAATGGAATGTTGGAGCATGGAAGGATTTATATTCCTGCAGTGACTGCAGGACTGCAGGAGAGATGACTGCAAGGAATATAAATCTTTCCATTGTCCACCATTCAGTCAAAGCTGATGACACTTCTTGGATGAGAAGTAAAATGTCTTCAAAGAAAAACACAGGAAGTCCAGTTGCCTCCCTGGACATGTATTCCTTACCCCAATGACATCCCTTTGACCAGATATGCATTGCGACATCATGATATACGTTTTCCCTTTTCATACTTGCATTGCAATATCAAGATGCCTATGTTGTTGCTTACCCCCAGGAGGAATAAATTAATTAATACCCCAGTCCCGATTCCCTTAAAAAATCTTCTAATTTTTTTTCTTTGGGCATTCTCTGTTTTAGATTTGTAAAACCTATCAGAAATGTTTTTGTAGGTTCTTCTGAAGATGAGGAGAAGTCTGCTTTCACTAAAGAAATTAAATAGAGTGGAAGAATATGAACAGTGAAGTCTATCATCCATGTGTTCTATTTGAGAGGGATGAAAGGTTGTGTGGGATTTGAAAAGATACTACATCTCACTATGGGTTCATCACTCTTCCACTCCTCCAATGGGATTCACAGACCGATGCCAATCTCAGATATTTTCTGCATCACATCCGCTCAGCTGCAGCAAGTTTTGGATTGATAAAAACTCCACACAGTTTCTCTTCCTTAGATTTGCATGCACTGCTTGCTGCCTGCATAACAATGACAGCGCCTTTAATCTAATTTGTTTACTAGTCCCAGGGACGAATTGGTAATGATCTGGCATATCTATCTTATATCCCCTTTAAATATCTTTGTCACAACCAGTGGGAAATTACTGGACCTGAATTACAACTCGCTGTTGTGCAGAATTGCAATGTAAGTAATAGAAGAAGAAAATGTATTCAGGAAATATTGGGCAACAAATTAAGAGGACAAGAGCCCTCATTCTGTGTTGCAAGGAATTCCATGTGGTATAGGTATTGCATTCAACTTGGGACGTGGTTCTTATTGTCTCTATTAATTCAGCAGATACAACCTCCTGTTCTGTGGACCTCTTAAAAGCTAAATTATTAAATCAACTTGTGCTTTCTGCACTGCCTTTTATTGAGTTTAACTTTTCTATTGTTCTGTATGTTTGGCTATCCTACTCTAGTTTGGCTATCCTACTGTAGAAATGCGGTGGCTCAATGGCTAAGATGCTGAGCTTGTCAATCAGAAAGGAGGCAATTTGGCAGTTCAAATCCCTAATACCACATAACAGAGTGAGCTCCTGTTACTTGTCCCAGCTTCTGCCAACCTAGCAGTTTGAAATCATGTAAAAATGCAAGTAGAAAAATAGGAACCACCTTTGGTGGAAGGGTAACAGCATTCCTGCTGACCACATGACCACAGAGATGTCTTTAGACAGCGCTGCCTCATTATCTTTGAAATGGAGATGAGCACCGCCCCTAGAGTCGGGAATGACTAGCAGGTATGTGTGAGTGGAACCTATTGTAGTTTAATAATTATTTTTTGTTAGTAATATTAATAATATATCTTGTTTGTTTGTGTATATATATATGTATATATATGTATGTATATGTATGTATGTATATATGTAATGTATGTATGTATATGTATGTATGTATGTATGTATATATATATATACATGCATGCATACATACATACATACACACACATATATGTATATGTATATGTATATGTATATGTATATGTATATGTATATGTATATGTATATGTATATGTATATGTATATGTATATGTATATGTATATGTATATGTATATGTATATATGAGCCTCCCAGCTCATTCTCATTGATTCTGGGAAGCTCACAAAGATAAAGGTAGAGTTATATTAAAACATATTATGCTTCTGTGTCATTTTAAGCAGTATCATGCTATATATGTATTTACAATCACATTACTGTATTAGTAAATCACATTATACACACATATTTACATATTATATATATATTTACTAAGAGGAGTTATCTCTGCCCCATCCCCTGCAAATAAGAACCGTACACTAAATGAGCAAGTGTTACTGGGCATTAGGTGACTGTCAGGGTTAGGTGCCCCCCTAAAAAAAAACTATACCAAATACTTTGTTTTAGCATGTATTCAGTGAACAATTGGCTGTTGCCCTGGGTTAACTCCACTCTCCTAGGCTTTGCAAGTTGATATAGCCTCCAAAATAAGTAACTGATAATTAACCCTTGGAACAAATGTCTTAAAGTTTAGTGGCCTTTACCTCCCTCCAAAAATTCTTGCACTTTTTGCACAGATGCTCCTTTTCTGATTACTGCTAAACTCCAGGCCAAGTTGTAAACCAAGCTCCAGGCAGGAATCATACCACAATGGGCTGCTTACCATAGCTTGTGCACCTGGCAGTTGACTGATAGCTCTCCTGCCTCTGCATATAATAGTTGTACATTCCCAGACATTGCTATCCCGCTTCCTTGTCTGCAAGAAAGTTGACTTACAACTTATCCTTTTCTCCGACATATCCACATCCATTTTTGTAGATTAGTGGCCAAGGTGAGGTGAGATTACATAGTTGACATTCCTAAAAATGCCAAGGTGTGTTTCAATTAGCTAGGTATCTGGCCTGGATGTTTATGAATAAACTGTGAATTAGGGAATGAATGAATGGATCAATCAATCAATCCATTAATCTCCTCTCATGTTTCTGGGACTTTATAGTTTTACAACCCTATGGGGAAAAGCATGAGCTTTTTCTCATAGGGCTAAACGTTTTTTATTGGTTACAGTTCCTTTCCTCATGCAGACAAGAACCCTGTCTTTATTCCTGCACAGTGAGAATGTAAAAGACTGTTGAAAATTACCATCTCTGTTAGAAGAGAAGGTTTCTACCTGTGGCAGGGGCTAGTTTGTGTGACGGGGAAAGGGGCTATTATAGGCAAATAAAGGATTATTTTTTATAAATGGGGGAATCTTTAATTCAATTGCCATTAACTGTTTTTCTTGCAGGTAGCTTCTAGAAGGCAGACAGTGTAGGTTAAGTCAGAATTGGAAGTTAGTTCAGTAGGAAATGAAGCAGTCACTCTTCTCTCAATCCAAATTACCTGATAGGATTGTTGGAGGATAAAACAAATAAAGCATGCATTTGTTGGAGCAGTACATTGATGGAATGGTTTTGACAGGAATTGGCAATTCTAAATTGAGAATGTGGGAAAACTGGATCCTGTACGAAATTTTTGACTGGGTTTATTATATTGCTAAACTCTTTCTTGGTTGTTTTTTTTTAAAAAATTTGAAAGGTCAGTTTAAATTCAGAGAGTTTATTTTTAGGTAAATATACAGTATTAATATAGTATTAATAATCTCTAGTAGCATCTCCTTTTGATCTTTTCCCCAAATGCAGAAAAACAGAATTGCAACAGTACATTGGTGACAATTAAATATTAACGTGAGTTGCTACATCATTGGCATGGTTTCCCTAAAAGCCTATAAAGTGTCATGAAAGTTGAAGCCCATGTTTACCTTGGATTGAAGAATAATAAACTAACAAGAGTGTTTTCTTTTTTCTTTTTCATTTGGAAATTACTTCCACTTTAAAAGACCCTTGCTGAAAATTATAAAGGGAGAAATAATGGGAGCATATGTAAAGCTATAGATGCATTTACTAAATTGTGTTGCATTTATTTCTGACCAAATAATGGACTCTGGCTCTTTTGCCAACATATGGCTAATGGAGGATAAAAGCCAATTAATACTTCTCCTAGAAATGCAATGCAAGCCTTTGAGAAACAAGTAGATGTTGCTTTGTTTTCTAAGTTGTATAGATTTAATAGCAAAGGATATTGAAGCAGTCACTAGAGAAGGAGGTGAGACTAGCCACAAAGGAAATATTCTGTGTTTTCTCCACTGGTGTAATAAAAAAAACAGAATAAAACAATAGTTAAGATCATCATTGTATTTCAGAAGACCTGACTGAAAAAGATAGCCTTGACTCCGTTGTAGTCAGTAGTGATGAATCATGCAATATTTAATGTGAAATTATACTGAGAAAAGCATTGGACTAGACTGAAGAAAATAACCACAGTGGCTAATTCATATTCCATTATGTATTCTGTGCATTATAAGCTCAGATCTTTCTCTGGAGATCAAACAAGTAATCTAATTTCACATATAATCAAATTAGGTCAGTTGTTATTAAGTTGCTCCTTTATAATTCAATAAAATCATTGTTTAAAAACAATAACAGGTTTAGAGCAGTAGTAACTCAGTAATAACTATCAGAACTGTGGTCACAGTACTTTGATTTGATCTCCAAAGAATGTTTCAGAGCATAGAGAAGCATCAGTCCAAGAAAAGGTGCGCCTGTTTTAAAGTGTTGGAAAATAAGATTTATATTTTCAGTCCTGGGCATCCTTAGGAATCAAATGATATTCATTGCATTATACTTACAATTATTATGCTGTGTTGTTAACACAGCAATTAACTGATATATTGCATATATATGATGTGTTATATAATAGATAATTTATAACAAATAATACATAATTTATTGCAATTTCTTTTATTGTTGTGAGCCACCCAACGTCATTGAGAGTTATAATGGTTCATTGCACAGTCTGCCAGATGTTTAGCTTGGATTCTTGTGGTGAAATCATAAATTGAAAACCCCTGGTGGTGGAAGTTAAGAAGGTTTCCAGTTTGGACTTGAGAGTTTGGAGGAACCATATGAGTTCAAGCACTTTCTGTATTAGGCTTTCCCAGGGGAAAGCAGGGCACTTTTATGAGATTATTGTGTACAGTTGAGCCAACAATAAAGGAACTTCTTGACCTAAGCCTCAAAGCCATTTAGGTTGTTTTCACCTGACAATTTGGATTTTTTAATCTATCAGTCGAGTCCTCCCAAGGAGTTCGAATGGGCAAATGTTCTTGTTTGATGGTGTTAGACATATTGTAGCAGGATATACACTATTCCAAGAAAAGCTGCCTTTTGCAATTGACTGATGGTGATTTTTGTCAATGCCAATGGTGTTCAAGTGGTGCTCTAGATGCTTTGGGATTTCACCCAAAGCGCCTATCACTATTGGCATTAATTTTACTTTCTTCTTTTCCACAGTGGTTCTACTTCTATTTCCAAGTCTTTATATTCTGTAATTTTTCATAGTTCTTAGGGAAACTTAAAAGATTCTTTTAATTTAGTTTTTAGAGGAGCATTAAGTATGTTCTCTGCCTTGAGTTATTGATGGTGGGCTAATTTTTTTAAAAAAAGAATTTAAAAATAAAATTAACTTATTCTTAAATTATCTTACAATTTTTAATCTCTTGCTACAGCGGTTTAACTGAATAAAGGCCATGAAGCTATATCACATTTCCTTTTGTCTTCTTTTCCTCCTAACAGTTTTTATGGGTTGCTTTTTTGAAAAAGTAATTACTGCCTTCCAGTACAATAGCTGGGAAGTGTCTTGTTCTAATAACCCAATCATTGTCACATGCACCATTTGCATACAAAAAATAATAATTGCTCCACCAGAGGAGGAACTAGAGATAATAAGCAGGATTCCTTTGATTTCAGAAAATATTTCAGATTAGTGTATAGGTCTATAAATAATCAGATACTTTTGTGGGCTTTATTTGACTATAGCTTTTAGCTAGTGAGGGGAAGAAAAAAACCACATCTGCTTCTAGAGGAGTATACAATATGCCACTTCTTTGAAGTTTTAAAATTTTTCCCTGAGGGGCCATAGAGAAGATAAAGAAAAATCTAGTATATTTACTCTTCCAGGGGCTTGAACCATAACTGAGTTTCTTTTTTCTCCTTCAATTGGTTCTGTTTTAAATTCTGACACATGTAATATTGCAATATGTTGATATGTTTTTGATATATAGTCAATCAAGGTTGCTTTAAATATTTTGGAAAAAAAACCACTGCTAAGTAAAATGTTAACATGTTAAAATTGGACAAGTTCTGTGTTTAATTGCTTAATAAAAATGAAGGAACTTACATGTTTTAAATGTGCAAAGAAGCAGTGCCAGGTATTCTCTCTCTCCCCCCCCCCCTCTCTCTCTGTCTCTTTCCCCTCTCCCTCCTTCTCTTCCTTCTATAAATTGCTCTGTGTTTCCAAACTTAAAAGTAGAGTGCAAGGAAGAAAATTTATACCAGGAATGATAAGTTGTAACTAAAATCTAATGTTTGCCCCACAGTTGCTTAATATTATAATTTAGCAAGCAAAAATGAGGTTGTATTATTGTTATACCTAGTAATTGGTTATTTTGTAGCAGGACTGTGGTGTGTCATTTCATACATTTGCCAGGCATGATTTCAGGGCATATCCTGGGAGCCAGGAAAACCTCCTTCTAATTAAGACCACTTTCTGTGTATCTACAAAGAGAAAAAAAGACTTTTAAGCCTTGACATCTATCTCTGGGAGGCCTCCCTTAAACATTTACTTAAAGAAGTGGTTCCCTTGGTTTTAGGAGTTGCTGCAAAACTGTAGTCCTTACAACATTCTGTACCAATAGCCCATAGCACTTAGAGTTATATACCACTTTACAGCCCTCTCTAAGTGATTTACAGAGTCAGAATATTGCCCTCAATAATTTGGGTCCTCATTTTACCCACCTCAGAAGGATGGAAGGCTGAGTCAACTTTGAGCCTGGTGAAATATTGCAGGCAGCAGCAATATCCTGCAGTACTGCACTCTAACCACTTTGCCACCGAGGCTCATGGAAGGAGATTCTTTATAGAAAACATGTTTGTGAAGGACCACAGGATGAAATTCTCTAAAAGGACTGAAGAAGCTTTGCCTGTAAAGGATGGAGAAGTATCTCTGCATTCCTCTAGTGCTGGAATTAGCAGAAAAGTATGTTAGTGTAAATTGTTCTGCTCTGACAGCAAAGCTGCACTAGGAATGAAGCAGAAGGCTCCTGCTGTCTTAATCGATTTAACAGAGAACAAGTTAAAGAAAACAATTGGTGGATTGTTCTCTTGATTTTGTTTCACATACTAACAAGCATTACTAGCTGAAGAGAAAAACAGACAACAATATCTCTTCTAGCTTGGAGTGGATTGGGGGCTGGGGAAGAAATAAGCTTTGAAGCAGTTTTGACTTTTTTCAAAAATCTGCTCTGGTTTTGGGTGGTAGTTTTTACTTACCAAACAATCATTCAGCAACCATTCAAAGTTGTAATGATGCTGAAAAAATAACTTACAGCCTATATTTATTTATTTATTTATTTATTTATTGTAATTTGTCAAACAAAAATGAAAACAGGAATAATATAAAAATAAAATGACAGGGATGATAGGAAGGTTAGTGCCATTATGCATGCCCCCTCTTAAGTATGAAGTAAGTTCCACAGAAGTAAATTTGTGACTAAAACTGTGGAAAATTTGTAGCTGAGACCTTATTACCTTTGCAGCTCTCCTGGGCACATGTTTGTCATTACAATCAGTATGCATTGTTTTTTGCCTGACTTGTGGTTCCCTCAACTTCCAGAGAGTTTGGAGTGGAAGGGATTTCAAGAGAGTACACACTTAAGCTGTTTGTGTAGTTGTGTAGGCCTCTCAGTCCTGGGCTGTAGCATAATTGCACTACTTTTGATGTGCACAAGACAGTAAGCAGGCACTTGAATGTTTCAAAGGATGAGGAGAGGTTTTAGGGGGCAAATAAAAGCCAAAAGTGTGAAACTGAATAATCTTGACTGTTGCCAACAGGAAAACATAGTCATGGTAATGGAATTTCCCACTTCACTTAGTATTAGAAATTGCCAATCCCAATTAGGATCATCTACTATTTGGCTCATTTTGGACCCACATTTATTGCTGTAGCATTCACAATAGACTTACATATCACCCTATAGTGCTTTACAGCACTCTTTATGTGGTTTATAATATCAGCATTATTTGTATATTATCCTCAGCAATCTGGGTCCTGATATTACTGGCCTCAGAAGTCTAGAAATCCATCAGTTTGAACAAGTGGTAGAGTTAGCCTGCAATACTATATTCTAACCATTGTTCCACCAGGACTATTCTGGAATAGACTTCTTCAGGAAACGGGCTCTTTCAGACCAAAATACATTTGTAATAGCACAAAAACCATGCTTTGAGTGGCTGATAGTTGATGGTAGGGTTGCACAGAAAGTGGGAATGAAATCTCCCATTGCACTGAGGAACATCCTCTCCTGCCAGCTATTCTTAGAAGTCTAAATCAGTGGGGAGAATGACATTTTGAGAAAGGTGAACCCTTCAGCCACAAAAAGGAATACCTTATGTTCAGAAGAAATTTTTGCTAGACAGAAGATAGCATCATTCCCTATCATAGTATTAGTACTAACTCTTTTATGTCTCTCTGTATAAATGTGAAGCATGTATATCAGTGATGGGATTCAGCCAGCCAGCACCTATTCGGGAGAACCGGTTGTTAACTTTCTAAGCAGTTCGGAGAACCAGTTGTTGGAAGAAATTTTATTTTGTTTTTTTTTTTTCACTTTACAAAGCTAATCCTGTAAGGAAGGCAGGAAGGAAACATTCTGGTGTTGTTTCTAGACTAATTTTTATTGCCTTGCTTACCGAAACTGCCTCTCCAGTTAACCTTTATTACATTCTAACAGCTAAGACGAAGCGCCCATCAACGTGACTGATGTTGAGTTGGCCATGCCCACCCAGTCACATGACCACCGAGCCCCACCTACCAAGCTGGTGATTAGGGCAGAGAACCGGATGTTAAATTATTTGAATCCCACCACTGATGTGTATGCACCTTTTCTCAAACATCTATGAAAACTTCCTTAATGCTGAAATGAAAATTTAAATCAGAGGCATCCCCAACTCCATATGTTGCTATAATTCTAAAAGACTTTTCAAGGTAATTCCTTGGAGGCATATGGAGATGTTTGAAGGAGTGTTGCATTTTAAATTGGAATTAATTGGCAATCAGGGAGAAAGGGAAAAAGAAGGAAAAGGAGAAGGTGAAGGAATAATGATAGCATATCATCATGGAAGTGTTTCTCTCTCTCTCTCTCTCTCTCTCTCTCTCTCTCTCTCTCTCTCTCTCTCTCTCCCTCCCTCCCTCCCTCCCTCCCTCCCTCCCTCCCTCTCTCTTTCATATGCAAATTATACAGCTATCCAGCACATAGAAATTTAAAAACAATAAAACATAATTAAGTATTAATAATCATATATACACCATAGGCATCGACAAATTTGTAGAAGGCAGCTTTATTTGGAACTTCTTTCATCCTGTGATGATATCTGTAACACTGTCAAACATCCAGATTTGCCTATCCTGGGTCCTTGGTAAGGACTTGATAGGTAGACAAAAATGCCAAATACAGGCTTAACATCTGGGCAACTGTGCAATGATTCTTAATAGTAATAATACCATAGACAGAAGAATAAAAGGAAATTACAAGATACAAAGACCTACAAATAAATGAAAAACTATGGAGAAAGAAAGCAAAGATAGGACTAATTGACACCCTGGGTGTAATCCTAAAACATCTGGAGCATCATCAGTATTGACAAAATCACTCTCCCTGGAGGGTAGGTGGCATGCCCATAAAAGCTTAAAGTAGCCAATAGGAAGATAGCAATCACAATCCCATGACCATGGCATCAGTTACATCATCTCGGAGGTGTCCCAGGTCATTGGGAAAACGGACAAAAAAAGAAAGGCAGTTCTAAAATTAGAACATCTATGGGCATGAGGATGAAACAAATGTGACATGGGATTTGTCCTTTTGAAATAATATGCAGTGTGTCTTTATTCTGTGGTTAGCAAATTGTAAATATCAGCCCTTGGTGACTGTTTGGAAGGCAATGCTAAAAGCTTGATGCTATACAGCAGGCAATCTGCCAAGGCTGGAAACTTTATGCGAGGCTGATGAATCACAAGGAAGACCAACATTTGTCTGCTTTGTCTTCCAAATGAATATATTTTGATTAACATTTAGATCACATAAGAAAATGAATTTCTCCTATTGGTCTTTGGGCTTCAGGAAGCATACAGAAGTCATCCTTTCTCTCAAAGGCAAAAGCAGTGTGATTGCATATGTGAGTCTTTGAGTATTTGATTGCTTTTTTTTTTTTTTTTTACAAAATGTTTGTGGATCTGTTTTTGATTGCATGTCAACTCCGTATTTGTACTTTTCTCTATTTATAACTTCCTCTCGGTCCTGCAATGGAGAAAACCTGGGTGATATAGGCAGAAGAGTTTAATTTTTTTATGATATAAGATGGTGCCAAACATGCTAAAAGCATCCTCAAGCAAAGGATTTCTTTTCTAGGTAGAACAGATTTTTGAAGACGAACAGATAAAACAATCTGGTACCTTCCAGATGTTCTGGACTACAACTTTCCCAATCTTTGTCATTTTCTGAGGTCCATTAAAACCAGGTTGCCTACCCATTAAGAAGGCTCATTTGGGAAGTTTAATTATTGCAAGCTAATATATAATCGGGGTTACTGTGACCTTGTTCACACTTTCTCCTTGTTTTCTCTGCCATGCACTTGATATGAGCATAATATTCAGTGGTCAATTTGCTTTCCCAATACATTCCTATCACCATGGACTATTATTCTTCAACTTTTCCAGAAGATGCAATGTTGTTATATGTCTTGGATGAGCAACTTCTAAGGAACATCTATTGGATGAGTTAAAGAAGCTTATTTTTTAACATTTCAACCTAGGTGTATTTTCTTTTGATGCATTTGTTTTTAGAGATTCTCTCTAAAGCGGCTTCTTGCCACTGAGCTTTGAACTATATCAGCATTGCAGTTGTGTATATTTTTTCTAGACTCTGTAACTCAGAGTTGCAGGTATAAAAAGAGGAATGGACTGAGATGTTTAATTTCCTTTTGTTGTTTTTTTCAGCGCTCAGAATTGCCTGTATGAAACTTATTTTATTCTCCTTGAAAAGGAGAATAGTTTTCCATGTGTGGAGAAAAGCACAATTGAGAACCCAAGTGTAAATGAGGAAGTGTTTGGAAATAGGTCTAGATTTATTTCATTTATATGCTGGCTTCCTTCAGGATGGCTAACATGGGTCTTTTTTTATACCAATTTTACAGTTGACAGATCCAAGGAAAAAGGGATTTTACTAAATGAAGTTGAGTAAGGGATTTGGAATTGGGTCTTCACAATCCTGGTTGACCATTCTAACCACTAGAAGAAATTCCCCATTCCAAACATTACATTGACTTGATTTTAGTATAATTTGAAATCTTTCCACATGCATTGTTTCCTAAAGCTTTGAAGACACAGGAGCGGCAATTTTCTTTTCTTGCATATCTTAGATATGATCACATTACTTGACTAACCAGAGGAAGATCTTGACAAGGATATGGATGAGATATATAGGCATTCTGTCCTCCAGGCCAGTGGTCAGCAACACTCAAAGAGCCACAAAGTTCCTGAAAAGAAGGCCCCAGTTCAATTCTGGAGCCAACCAGAAGTCCAGTTCCCCACCATAGATTCTTCTACTAGTGTGGAATCCTTTTTCCTTTACCTTTCCTAACCAAAAGCCCTAACAATTGTGGAGCTGACTGATGAAGGGGAGCTTGAATTTCCAGATGCCAATCTGAATTCAGAAGCATCCTTAAATTGAAATCCTGTTCCCTGCCCAGAAGAATGCTACTTCATCCAATCTTTTTTAAACAAGACCTTCTTGCTTCTTGACCAAAAGCCAGATCTGGTTCTAATAATAAGCAGTTAAGGTTCCCCTCACATATATGTGCTAGTCTTTCCTGAGTCTAGGGGGCGGTGATCATTTCCGTTTAAAAGCCAAAGAGCCAGCACTGTCCGAAAACATCTCTGTGGTCATGTGGCTAGCATGCCTAAACACCAAAAGCACACGAAATGCTGTTACCTTCCCACCAAAGTGTTATTTTTCTACTTGCATTTTTTACGTCCTTTCAAACTTCTAGGTTGGCAGAAACTGGGACAAGTAATGGGAGCTCACTCCATTATGCAGTGCTAGTGATTCAAATTGCCGAACTGCTAATATTTCTGATCGACAAGCTCAGCATCTTAGCCACTAAACCACTGCGTCCCTTGATAAGCAGTTAGCTAGAAACAATTCAGTGTCAGTGAATTAAAAAGCCAGGGTTCCCCATCAATGATACCCCAATCTTTCCAATTAGTACACTGGACCTTCTTCATGACTCCGAACAGAGATCAGGAGTCAAATCCATAAGAATATAAAGCTAGTATATCTAAAAAAAGTAATGCATACTGTACAAATGTGTAGCATGGGCTTTATAAAACAGATTCTATGGTGCATACACTAGGGTGGGTTTCAGCAGTCACTACTGCCAATTTGCTTGTGGGTGCATCGCGCATGTGCGCACACTAGATGCATATTGTGCACACATGCACAGAGCAATAAAAATTTCTTTATGCATGCGCAGAAGCAAAAAACAAGATGGTAGTGCCGATGCCGCCACTGGGACAACTGGTTCGGGGGCATGGCTGGCCTGGGTTGCTGCCAGTTCCAGTGACCCAGGCTGCCACACTACTACTGGTTCAGCCAAACTGGTCCAAACCAGTAAGAACCCTATTTCAAGTCTTGCTGCTACTGTTGTCTCAATCATCAACAGGTACCTGAGGCAAGTGCCTGGTTTTGCTCAATGGGATACCTGGCATGAGCTGTAGTTTCATGTTCCAGTGACTACCCTTCAGGGACGTGCAGTCAGGGAAGGCAGGGGAGGCGGGGCCTCATGAGGAAAAGGAAAGAATTTGTAAAATATTTTTTTAAAATAATTAAAAAGGCCAAGGTAGTTGCTGCCAGACTCCAAGTTACAGTGACTCTGAGTCTGCTTAGTGCTAACTGTAGGGGGAGGCGAGAGAACTATGGGCCTCCTTTGCATAAGGAATTTTTCGCCTTTTAAGAGTTAAGCAAGGGTTAAAAGGCAAAAATATCCATATGCAAAGGAGGCACGTGATTCTCCCGTCTCCTGATCTGGGAGCAGCAAATCATGCCTTGCAGCCTTGCCTAAGTAAGTTCCTTTTTTATTTAATTTTTTACACTTTCATCATGGCGGGCGGACAAGAGGAGAGTTGAAATCCACAGCTGGAAAAGGTATATGGATCAGACGGAGGGAGGGGGGAATTCAAAATTATTTGTAATGTAAGTAATTGTAATTTGTTTTTATTGTGTGTGTGTGTGTGTGTGTGTGTGTGAGTGTGTGTTTTACCTGCCTCTGCTGGCGTGCGGGCTGGCACATTTATTTTTATTTTTTATTTTTTAAAGTGCCAGCGTGCCGCCCGGCCACAAATCAGGACATGTTTCGCTGTATGGTGGGCCAAGGCGGCATGCACTTTAAAGTGCCGGCATGCCTTTCAGGCTGGCCAAGTCCCGCTGAAGTGCATGCCACCTCAGCCCGCCATACAGCGTATGTCCTGGTTTGTGGCCGGGCGGCATGCACTTTAAAGAGGTGCTTGAAGGTGGGCGAGAGGAGCTTGGCGGAGGCGGGCGGGGGTGAGACGGAGGGCGCATGGGCGAAGAAGGCCAGGTCGGGCAGGCCGAGCAGTAGGGAGGCATGGCGGGCGCTGGGCACCCCTGAGAAGCTGGCGCTCTGGCGCAGAAGGTGCGTGGAAGTGCTCCCGTGACTGCCGAAGATCTGAGCCTCCTCGAGGAAGTGGATAAAGTGGCAGTGGGAGCCGTAGGGACACTCGCCGTGCAGGTAGAACTTGTGGCACAGCTCTGTCTTTTACTTGGGGTGGCGGCTGATGGAGCGTAGCTCGGACGAGCCGTGGGTAAACTGGTACTTGGCACCGTACTTACAGCGGCCGCTCTTGGTGAAGGTGCGGCACAGCTCTGTCTTGTAGTGGGACAACGGGGCGGGCGTGGTGGGTGGCTTGAGTGGTGGGAATGCCGGCAGTGGGGGCAGCAGCAGCTGGGCAGCCTTGCCTTTGATCAGGCTGACCAAGCGGTCTGGGTGCAGCAGGGGCCGTGACTGCTCGCCCTTGGGGTTCCAGGGGCTGCACAATGACCACTGCCAAGGCCCTGCCGCCCCACAGCACCGCCTCGGAGCAGCAGGCCTAGTAGCTGCAGGAGAAGGCAGAGGCAGGTGCATCAAGCTCTTCGCTCAGCAAGAGGTTGATCAGATTCTGGTAGAGGTTCTGGACATCCAGAATGGAGCTCATGGTGCCGCCTGCTTGTGCTCCGCTCACCGAAAGCAGCACCGACAACTCTGCTTTCTGGCGCTTTCTTTCGCCCGCCTTTCAGAACTCAGGCGGGCAGGCGAAAGAAAGAGTTTTAGACAGTGGGATGTCGGGGGAGAAGACTACCTCACCGCATGTCACTGCTACCCTTCCAAAGAACCGAAAAGCTGTTTTTGCTGTTTTTGCTGTTTTGACAACTGCTGGACAAACTTAGACCCAACTTAAATTGTATTTTCAACAGGGTCAATTATAGAAATGATAGAAGAAAGAAACAACTTTGCTGTTTGAAAATATTCATTGTTTTAATGTATTCTGTTGTTAAGCCCTAAGGGGTCATAAAGTGATCTGCATATAATGTTCAGTGCTCACAGATTTTACATAATTAACTTAATAATTACATGTGGTTCTGTAAATCTGCAACTCCCATAAAGACCATTAAATGCTTAGTAATCAGCTGTTATATGGCAATTAATATCCATTGCATTTTGGGAATTTTGGCTATCCTAAATATTCCAGTTGGTATTTGTCAAAATAAATGTATGGGCTTGAAAAATTATTTTTAGTCCACATCCAGGGTCATGTTCTGTGTGTGGAGAGTTTAAAATATTCCAAGACTGTTCACGTACTAAAACTATTCCATTGATAAACAAACAAAGGCAAATAATTCATCAATTGCAAGTACATTTTAGTTTGGTATTGTTAACTGACTTTAATGGATAAGAGACTGAAGTTGAATCTACTTGAGGGCTAAGAACTGCTATTCAACTTACTATTTCTGATCACTTCAGAATACATTCAGGAATAAGCTAACTCTGATACTGTATTGCTGGTGACAGCATTTAGATATGGTCAGAACTGAAATGATAAGGTTTTAATAATTTTTTATAATAGTTGGATATATGAGACAGAGATTATTTGCTGAACTTTAAATAAGTCAATAAATTACTATTTGTGATCAAGGAGGAAATGATTTCCTTATATATTTCCTTTTATTCACTATATTGTTATTTTTTATTTTCTTTTTTCCTGAACTTTTTACTTTTAATACTTTTATTTTTTTACTATAAATGTAATTTTTAATAAAATTATCATTTAAAAAATAACATGGCTGCACAACAACTTTTATATTTAATATATCTACCTTTGAGGTTGTTTTGCAATTTACAGATTGTGATATCTCCCAAATGTAATTCTGAACTATACACATTAGTGTACAATATGAATAATTCACGCCTAAAATAAAAGGGTTAAATTAATACATTTTCACAAATCAAAGTGATTGAAGTCAAGCGAGGAAATACGCTTGAAATGAAAGGTGATACTGGCAAGGCGAATTGATTTTCCCAATGATTGTGAAATGATGAAAGTAAAAACACAATTGAGGAATTTTTAGAACTAAGGCAATATCATGTTATATCAAGAAAAATGTTCATTTCAGATAAATGAGATTGACAGAAGAAAGCAACGTACTAGTAATCTTTTCCAATAGGCTTTGCTCTATGGGATTATGGGAGTTATAATCCTCTAGTTAGATGCCCAAAATCTTATCCATCTGGTTTATTGTGCCACTATTATTAGGCTGGTTTTCAAATTTGATCTCAAGATTTTTTCAAAGTTAGGTAATTCTTAATACTATTACTATTATTAGTATTATTACTAATGCTACTGTAGTTCTGATTGAAACAAAAAGTTGTTTTTTTTCTTTTCAACTATATTTAGCATGGGGAAACATCTAAGATTTCTTTCACCTATAATTAATTTTACTTACTGTCTCCATGTCCCCAGGGGGAAAAATGGACTGTGTTACTTTAGAATTTGTTATAATTATGAAAGGAACCCTCATATTTGAAATAGATTTAAAATTAGTTATTCTGACCATCAATTTATACTATGGATCCAAAAAAGAAATGAACTTATCCAAAGTGAATATTCAGGCTATTTAGCAGCACAGGAAATTACAATTTAGATACAGTGCAGTAATTACAGGTAATATATATTTTCCTGGCTTAATTTCTAACCTAACAGACAGACTTTTGCTGTAAACTCTGTAAGCTATTCCCTAGAAATGCAGGGAAATTTGGATTGCATATGTATGTTGTGTACATTGTTCAAGTTATCCTACTTCAGACACAGCTGAAGGTGAAGACACAGCTCTTTGAAGAAGGCTAATGAGAAAGGTGGAAGGAAAGAGGGAAAAAAAGTGGACCAGCAACAAGGTGGATAGACTCAATTAGAGTGGCAATGCGTGCCCCATTGGGACACTTGAAAGATCAGGTTATGGTTTAGATGGTCATGGAGAAAAATCTATGTGGTTGTTAGAAATCAAAAGTGACGTATTGATCAATCAACCAATATGGGTCATTAAGATAAATTAAAAAGTGGAACTCAATTTTTGGTAATGATAGAAACACAATCATGCAATGTTTTTGTCATTAATCTAGTAGAGAACTGTATAAGGTATTTTCCTTTCTCCAGCTAATTTACGGTATATTCATGATATTCTCCCAAATATCTCCCATTCAAGTTCTAATCAGACCCAAGCTAAGCATCTGAATTCAGATAGTTTCAGCAAGTGCTGCCATCTGCCGATACATTACCTTCTAACCTCCCAACAAAGACACTAAAAATAGATTAAAATAGCCACTTCAAGTCAATCCTAGCCTTGCCCTTTCAGCCTCAATTGCAACTAAGACAATTCCGCAATTTCACATTTTTAGAAGGATGAGGAGTTTGATTCTTAAATTGCAAAGCTGTGTAGAGATGAGAAAATAGAACTATTGCTCTGTAATGATTTTTCTGCTACGCTCAACATCAAGCTTGGAATTTGCTGCTCTGCTCATATTACTTTGCTGATAGGAAAACCTTTCTAAAACTCTGGATTAACTGGCGCTTTCTACGGCTCTGTGGTATCTTTCTCAGATCAACTTCTCAAAAATAAATTTATCTGCAAAGGGTCACTATCTCATCTTCAGATCTGTATTACTGGGAGATAAAGAAACATCCAAGAGTCTAAGATGGACGTTTGCAAACTAGGTGAGGGAGGATAAATTGACCCAAAGACAAGACATGAGTCAAGCCAAGCCTGCTGTCCAGCAATATTAAAAAGTGTCTGCATATTTGTCATTCAATGCACAACTGTCTGGAGTTTTCCAGATGGCTTGAACTTTTAAAAATAGGACAAAAAGGTCACAGGGCTCTTTGTGAATGATGATAGATAAATGGAAATGGAATGAAAAATATAGTTACAAATTCACAGGGAAGATTGATTCCTTATTATCATAATTGTATCCTACTGGTCTATTCATATATCTGGCATTCGAGAGCCTCTGAGCAACTTGTAACTTGTAAACAAAAGTAGAGATCCTATTGATTTTATAGATCTTGTTATTTATGCACAATGTTTCACTCTATTCTTTATCCATTATCATTCCAAAGTGGCTTGCTTAAGAGGAATAATATTGCCAAAAAGACCAGATGCAAAAAACACAAAGGAACAGGATAGGGAGAAGACAAAAAGGAAGCAGCAATTGTAAAACACCAATTTTACAAGTCCTTATAATTAGCAGCTTGAATAGAATTAGTTTTGAGAGATATAAAAACAAATGGAACATCTTCTACATTGTTGTTGTACTTAGCATAGGTCCCTCATGGTTGCATGATTTGTTTAATGGTGGGATATTTTTGTTGTGCATTTTTTTGTGCATGCATATTTGCACCAATTCTTAATAGAATTAAAATAACATAATTCTTACACAGAAGTGATCAGTGCAGGATGCGATGAAGATGGCTGCTTATCAACCAGTTTGTCACACACCCTAAGGCTTATTAGGGCTGAGTGGGAGTCATTGGGTGAGTCCCTAACAGCTTCAATAACTAAGGGAAGACCAGAACTTGGGTCTTGCTGTTCTTAAGCCAGCATCTGAACAACTATACCACATTGGCTGTCCAAATGGATCATTATATGAGTTGTATAATTAGAAATGGGTTTGCATGCTTGTGGAGGGTAATTATTTCAGGAATTCTAGATTGTAATGCAAAGAAGGAAAAAAGGGAGGGAGGGAAAGAAGGAAGGAAGATTTCCAATGCTTCCTGTCTGCTTCCCACAACGAAATTCAATGGAAAAGCCAACAGGAAGTTGGCAGTCGCCTCCATGCCCACTGACATTTCTTTTGCCTATCCATGGTCATTGTGTTTGTTTAGATTAGGGAATATCTCTGAAATGATTACCCCAGTGGGTCACAAGTTGTATAGCCAATAATGTTTTAAAAATTAGTTTTGTTTTTGCTCCTGAAGGAAATGAAAAAAACTTAGGTGAAAGGACATTTTACAATACAACAACAGTCCATCTAATTTATGGGCACATATGAAGGATACAGTTTGATGTCACTATTTAATAGTACTGTTCATGAATTAAGCAGATAAATGTATGTGATTATATCACTTGTGTTAAGCAGGTTATGAAGAATGAGTTTATCACACCCCACAAGCATTTGCCTAACCATGATTATATGCGTACTTTTCCAGAACTATATTTTAGAAAATTGAAAAAATGTGTCATATATTATATTTTTAAAAAAATGTGTGACTCTTTACTAGATTTTTTGGAGGGGTTGTGGTGCACCATATTAAACATATTTATCATTTTGGGAGTAGGACAATAGATACTTTTGCCACTGCAGTTGTGAGACACAAATCCATTCTATAAATTGTGATTACATAAATATAACAAACTTTTTGTATAGCACTGAAATCTTACTGACATATTAATTTAAATGACACAGACTATATCTCCAGAAGCGAGCTGCGCTGGCTACCTGTCGATCTCCGGGTGCGCTTCAAGGTGCTACTTACCACTCATAAAGCCCTTCATGGTAGTGGATCTGCGTACTTGAGAGACCGCCTCCTGCCAATTACCTCCTTGCGACCAATAAGATCGCATAGATTAGGCCTCCTCCGAGTTCCATCTGCCAGTCAGTGTTGACTGGCAACCACACGGAGGAGAGCCTTTTCAGTAGTAGCTCCGACCCTTTGGAACGATCTCCCCGTGGAGATTCGTACCCTCACCACCGTCCAGACCTTCTGCACAGCCCTTAAGACCTGGCTATCCCGTCAGGCCTGGGGATAAAGTCCACAATCTGTCCCCACCCGGATGATGAATGAATGTTGTGTACTATTTTACTCTCATGTATTGTTTTATGTTTATTGTTTTGTACCCCCCCTCCCTATTTTATGTAAGCCGCCCTGAGTCCCCTCAGGGAAAAGGGCGGCCTATAAATGTTAATCAAATCAAATCAAATCAAATCAAATGCCTTAGAGAGGACAGAAACAAGTTTCAGTGTCTTGCAAATCTAGACTCTATAGATAAGTGGCATTTGAAGCTACTTGAAGGTACGTAGATCAAATTTAGACTAGAGAAATATCCTGTTCTCAGCCAAAGACCTTGCAGGAGATTTTTTTTTTGTATCTGTCACTCACTGCCTTGCTTGATGAACAGCATACCATACAGCTTATTAAAGAATTTTCAGTTCAGCTTAAAAAAATAACTTCATCCTATGTTGATCCACAATTATATGTCTCATCAAACAGTCTTCTCATGTGAAAAATATGCTTGGAATGTGTAAAACTAGCATCATAGCTTCCATCATTTGTGTAGATTGCACAGCATCTTCTCCACCTCTTGATCTGTGTTTGGTTCGCTTTGTCTTTTGATTCCTGATTTCCTGAGCATTCTCTAGTTAAATGTTTCATCACACTCAGACTGTAACATTGGGCAAAGTTCAAGGGAGGTAGGGAAGAAAAGACAGGATGTGGAATCTGTGTTTACTTTGACTGACATCTTTTAGAGGCTGTCTTCATTTTTATTTTTTTTTCTCCTAACAATGAGATCATAGCAGAGTCTGAAACTGAAACAGAGGGCATTCATTGTCTCAGTTTGGTTTGCATAAACTGATATGGGTGTATTGATTGGTGGGTGACTATGATCTTTAAAGCAAGGCTTTTTGCTATAATTCTTAGTCACATAGCAAACTTTGGCCATCGTTCCTCAAGAGCTGCTATTGAGAAATGTCTTGGATGTGTTGAATCCATTACCATTTTGTCCTAATCTTCATCATTTTCTAATGATGGTTCAGGGGTTGTATCTTTCTTTATGTGGATGGATACCCATCTATCTATCTATCTATCTATCTATCTATCTATCTATCTATCTATCTATCTATCTATCTATCTATCTATCTATCTATCTATCATTTGTTTTCATAGATTTTCACGAGTGTACATACGCTGGTCTTGTATTTGGGTATTTTCCCATTTAAGATTGAGATTGTCTTGGCAATGTTTCGGCAAGGTCTCACTCGCCATCTTCAGGCTGGGTTTTGGGCTTTTGGGTGTTTTCTTTTGTGTTGAAGGTGGCTTGAAGATGGCGATCGCCAAAATGTTGCCAAGACAATATCAATCTTACACAGGAAAATATGTGTGTGTGCACACGTGTGTGTGTGTGTGAAATTTGCTATGATGTGATTCACTTGATATGTAATATTCAAGCCTTAAAAAAGACTGATGGATCAATTTCCTTAAAGATGCCTCCATTTTTATTTTTATTTTTATTATTTTTTTGCCAATGGAAAAAAAATCATGATACTGGCCCTGTGAAGAATTGTAATGTTGAGCAATTGAAGGTGGAATAGTATTTTTAATCTGGCAAATAAGAGGATAGACTTGCTGATTGCTATCAACTGACAAGAGATGGAAATGGCTGCTGATACTGCTGTAGCTGCAGAGGAGACATACAAGCATGGGATTCAAAAAATTTAGCAACGGGTTCTCTGCCCAGTTGCTGTGGCCATGGTGGGTATGGTCCAGTCCACCTCCTGCGGTGGGGAGCATTTTTGCCCTACCCACTTCCGCACAGACCCTGTACTTACTAGCATCCAAAATGGTCTACATGGGGACTCCTTGGAGGGACATGGTGGGGTGGGAGGGATGTGGCAGGGGTGGAGGGGTGGAGCATGGTGGGTGGGAACAGCCAAGGGTGGGATTTGCAGATTCTCCAAACTGGGCAGATTCTTATCTAGAGGTTCTCCTGAACCCATGCAAAACTGTGGTAGCCCATCCCTGGATACATATCTTATAATCTTAGCCTAAAGATTAGTTGCTTTCTGAGAGATGATTTTTGCCTAGAGAATTTATCCTTTTTCTAACCTAGTTTCCCTCCCTGTTCACTTATCTCCTACCTTCACCTATTTCCCCTTGCCCCATCTGCATCCTGTTGTTGCTAGTTCTAATAGTTTGAATATATGAGTATTCATTTTAAAGGCAAATAATTTTAATTAGTGCTTACACCTTCCATTACTTTTTTATATCTGTCCTGGCTTTGGATGGAATATGACTCTTTCCAAGTATATAAAAGCCTTTGATCATATCACAAATATGTATTGTGTCAGGAAAGACAACAACATCTCCAGGATCATGTTCAGCTGCACTTTACAATCCTAGGTTAATAAGGTGAAAACAAATCCACCACACATTATTTTTCCCTTTGTCTCTTTCTGTATATGTATGTGTGCATCTCTATAGCTATATGTTAGATATCCCCCCCCCCCACTGACAGACTGGCAGAGGTTTCTACCAAGGTCCTCTGTTCTGGCAGGAACAGAGGTGGAATCCCATTGGTTAAGAAGTCTGACAGATCCCTTTAAAAGGGGATGCTGCCCGACCATTCCCCAGCCAGATGTTTACTTGACTTGCAATAAAGAGCTGTTGTTACTGAAGCCTTTGTATGCCTCCTTTACCTGATCTAACACTATATATCTCTATCTCTATGTAATCCATATATCATCTATATCTATACACACACTCACACACTTTACATGCTTTTCCTTTGTGGGGAGGGGACATCATTTAAATTAAGTATCACCTTCATTTGGTTGATTAAAAAAAAGCAAACAATATGACCCCAGAAGAAGAGAACCCTGAATTTACTTCTTTTCCTGGCTATAAAGAAGCATGAAAGACCCAATTAAAACCATTGGATTAATTTTTTAAAACCCCTTCCAATATAGAGATGCTTACAATTAAATCAACACACATTTCAAGTTATTTATTTTACCTTATCTTTCTTCAATTCTTTGATATCTCTTTTAATTTGAAGTTACTCAAGGAACCACAATCTGTATACTACTTATTTAAGTTATCCTATGTCCTTGATGGCAAACCTATGGCACGCATGACACAGGTGGCACACGGAGGCTTCTCTGCACAGGAGCCATTGCCCCAGCTCAGCTCCACCACAGAGGCCTCCTGCTGGCCAGCTGATTTTTGGGACTCTGCTGTGCATGTGAGAGATGCGCGCATGCACGGGGTGGGAGGCAGTGCAGCCCCATGTGGCCTGTATTTGGTCCCAGGAGGCTCCAGGGAGGCCTGCTAGGCCCAAAATGGGGAGGGCTGTCACACACACATTGCATTATAGGTGTGGACACGCAAGGATAAAAAGGTTATCCATCACTGTCCTATGTCCACTACTGATTGGCTTTTTCTAGAACATGTTTTAACACTATTCCTTTGGCAATTATGTATGACAGATATAAAGGAACCCCAGTAAGCCCTTTTTTCTCTGCTAAGGATGAAATGTTAATTCATGTTTTCCTAGGATGTCCGATTTATTAATTGTATTCTCAATTAATCCATCTACTGTTGGAAAGACTGCCCAACTGCCCCAATGATCAATGTTATCTAGATGTTTTCTGAGTGACAGGGGTCCTGGAATCTGTTTTGTAATTACTAAGTGTTGTCTGTTTGCCACAAGGCTGCAACATAACTACTATTATTTTAAATATAGGAGGTAAGAGTCATAAGACAATCTTCACTGCAATAAACAGCTTATTTCCCAGAGCTTTTAAAGCCAATTTCAAATATCCCAATACAGATTGTAATGGGCTGGCAACAGCCAGGCTGATGCTAGCCTTTACTGTGGCCACAAGAGATCTGATTGGTTGTCCCCTTGCTCTCCATTGAGGAAACGTGGCAACAGCGTGCATTTCTGCAGTCAGCAAACTGAGAGTGGCCGATCCAGGCTCATCATTAGTTTTAGAAATGTTTTAGAATGTATGTTATCCATTTCTTGCCATAAATTGGCTGGAGGCAACAGAATTATTAAGCATATTGTTGAGTTAGAATGTTGTAATGTTTTTGTTTGGTTTTGTTCTGCTACTGTTTTGTTTGCAAGTGGTTGTATGCCAACAAATTTTGGATCAATCTGTGCCACTTGCAGCAGCATGTGGATATATATTTAAGGAAAAGCAGCTACTGTACAGGAAACTAATTTTGAGTATAGTTTTAGCCTGAGTCACCTTTTTTTTTTCTCTGTGGGGACTAAAAAAAACAAAACAGCAGAAGAGTAATGTTGAGTCGAAAAACAGCCTGAGGAGACAGTGTATCCATTCTCCATGATCCAAATTAAATTATAAGGACCTCATTCTTCTATTTGGTTCTTGTTGCCCAAATTATGTTATGAGTTCGGGATGTAGATATCCAGGTTATTATCTTTGCCTTGCAACAACTTAATATACATTGATTTCTCCTAACCTTTGAATTCTAAATGGTCAAGCTGACATTTTATTTTCCTCCCTAATACACAAGTCAAGATTGTTTACAAGACTTGTTTCAATGCACTATTTCCTTGCGCCTTTACTTTCCTGGAACATCGGACAGCAAAATAAAATGATTCTTAAACCACAAGCAGTAAACAATAGTATACTGTTACTCTGTATTATAATCAAGCAATGCATGTAAATATATGAGTGAGATTTTAAATGTTTTTCTGTATTTATGTTTCAAGGAGGTAAGGCAAAATAGATGTTGTTAAGCCTAATAAAAGCTTAATAGATCTGTTCTAGTCTAGCACACATGTCAAATTCGCAATGTCACATTGACGTCCTGTAATGTTTTGCGATGTTTTCCCCCTTCACAGAGCTGGGATAGGCATGGCCCGCGCATGACGCATCTGGCCTGCAGGCTGCCAGTTTGACTCCCCTAGTCTAGCACTACTCTAGAGGAGTTGGGAGGGCAAAAACTGAGCTATGGATCTCATTTAGCCTTTGACTGCATCACCACCCTAAGCATGTACAATATCTATACATTCTATATAGCAACATTTATACAAATGAAACTCCTTGATGAGATCTAATTCAGATAATTATATTGAACATGAGCAGCCATTAATTGCACTGTGGCATACAAGGAAGCCTTAGATGTCCTCACATAATTTTGAGTTTTGACAGATATTAAGTGTAATTAAAGTGAATTCCATTATTTTTGAAGTCATTATTCTATGGGGAAAGTTCAAGACATGAGTCAACAGAAATCAGAGAAAGATGTAGCACTTCCTCATCCCATCAATTACTTTACTGCCAATATTGCTCCCTCCAGTCACAGTAGCTTCTCCTACAGCTACTTTTTTTAGTAATGGGTAAAAGAGAAAATTTACCCTGTATATAGGCAAAGTTTTTTCTGCCTACTAGCATTAGGCAGAAGAGCCATGGCTAACTCACTGCTGACTGCCAGCAGTTCGATCCTGACCAGCTCAAAGTTGACTCAGCCTTCCATCCTTCTAAGGTCGGTAAAATGAGGACTCAGATTGTTGGGGGCAATATGCTGATTCTGTAAACCACCTGCAAAGGGCTGTAAAGCACTATGGGTAGTATTCAAGTGTGAGCTTTATTGCTATTGCCATTATGCTAAGGAGCTCATTGGAGCAAAGTAGTATGACATATACCAAGCATTGCACTATTAAACAAAGCATTATCTTAGACAAGCATTAAATGTCATCTTATCTGTGTGAGTTAGTTAAATACGCACACAGGAAATCTCACTGTGTATTGTTTCTTTGTCTAAATGTTCCAAATCCTTTTGCTTTGAGATATAACCATTCCACATGCAGAAAATCATCTTTTAGAATAATGCAAGTTATTTTAAGACTTCGGGATTTGATATACTGCCAACTTTAAGTACTGTTCCAATTCTAAGTCTTTATACAGATACCATATTTTTAACATTCTGACAGTCCAAGTGTCAAAGAAACCTAAGATTTAACATATCCCTCTATTAGCTTCATAATTCTGTGTCTCCAGCTAAAACAAAACCAGTACAACAAAAGACATTCAGAAATTCAGTCCATTCAAAGTTTTAAAAACACATTTTATGTACTCAAAGCTGAACTAAATGAATCTTCCTCTGAGGCATTTCCAAAAATCTTACAATTTATGCATGTTTATTATATTTTAATGTTCTCTTTGTCTCCCTTTAGATCATTCAGCTGTTGCTTTTTCCTCTGTAATCCTAGCAAGTTGTGTAAACTGCTTCATTATTGATTTTCTCACAGAGGTTTATCATTTTTTTCAATAGCAATAATAAGGGCTGCTACTCTTCCTCTAACTATTCTCTAGTTATTCATGTCTTCTACTGGGAGTCTCCTAATTCTAATACATACTGAGGATTAGAGGAACAGAGAAAGATAGAAAGTTTTCTGTCTCTAAGAAGGAAGCTGAGCTGTATAAGAACCTTTTAAAGTCTTAGAATATTTTCCTAGAATATCTTCATTAGATCCTCTTTGATAAGTATGAGGTAGAATTTGCTCCAGATAGAGGCACATATTGGTTATATTCTGATGAACAGATGTTGTTCATCAGAATATAGTTCAAGTTTCATTTTTTCATGCCAGATTGTATATGGAGCAAGCTATTCAGCAAATGAATTAAAGTCAATATTAAAACCTATTAAAACCTGTACAATTTGAAATTCTACTCAAATATATTAGAGGTGAGCTACAAAAAAATAATACTTTAAGATAGTTCATATTACCAATTCCTTCAATACATCCCATATAATAAATACTATATTTATCAAAAGCTAGAACTGTGTGCTAGCCTCAGGTTGATACTTAAGCCAGGATTTTCAGGCCCAAATAGTGATAGGGCATTATATTTTTGTGATACCAAATGGGAGGGTGAGATACTCTTGCCTAATGTAACAATAGCAATGGCACTTAGACTTATATACTGCTCCATAGTGCTTTTACAGCTCTCTCTAAGTGGTTTACAGAATCAGCATATTGCCCCCAACAATCTGGGTTCTCATTTTACCCACCTTGGAAGGATGGAAGACTGAGCCAGTGAAATTTGAACTGCTGAACTGAAGCTAACAGTCAGCTGAAGTAACCTGCAGTACTGCACTCTAACCACTGAACCACCTTGGCTCTTTGTAGCCCCACTCCAGGCCTTTGACATATTCTCCAGATGGTTTCCTAACCAAAGGGAATAGATGTTGAGAAAGCAGGAACCGGAGCATAAGAATAAGATGGGTTCCACAGTCAACGTTCCACTAACATAATGGTGGATTCCATTTTAACTAGGAAATCTTTCAGATGAGTCTTCAAATAACCTACATTCTTCCAGATAAATGGAAGTTAAATCCTCCCTCCCTCTTCCTCTATCTATCTATCTATCTATCTATCTATCTATCTATCTATCTATCTATCTATCTATCTATCTATCTATCTATCTATCCATTGTCCAACTAAATAAATGTTGCCATATGGTAGCTCCAAAGAGTACTTTTTCAAGAGGCAATTGGGCTTTCTTTTTTTTCTTTGAAAACAGTTTGCTTCTCATCCCATCAGAGCTGAAGAATCTTCTTGGATGAGAAACATCTTCCAAAAAAAAAAAAAAAAAAACAAGAAGAAGAAAGTCCTGTTGCCTCTTGAAAAAACACCTTTGGGACAACTATGACCTGGATGATTGAATATTTATGATTTGTCATAGGGTAAGACCTAAATACTTAATAAATCACCAATGGGCCATTTGCAGTCCTCACCAGCCTTCTATGCCACCCTGTTATAAGTGACATTTGCTCAAGTACCACATTGAAGTAATATAAATTTAGCATTCAAGTAGTTTGAAAATTACAGCGTTACACTGGATTGACCACTATAGCATGATTTTCAATAGTAGATTCATTCAATCTTATTTCATATGTAGATGGTCTAAACATTTATTCAAAACACTTAATAGCACAATTGCAAAAGTCTATGAGCTGTGAGCTGTAAAATATGTATGTGAATGTTTGCATATAATGTTTTTGTCTTTTTAATACATACATGTTTTTTATATTATCTAAATGACATTAGCCTAGTGTGCATGATCAATTAGGCTATAAGGCCTGGCTTACAAAATGGGCCACTGGTTCTTCTCCCTTAGTGGGCAGTTACTCACTCATTCGTATGTGTTTTCTTTCTAGTTAAGTATATTGCATAAAATGTAAAATGCATACAATTTCTGATAGGATAGAGCTATACAGAATATGACTTCTTTCTGTAATTTCTGAAAGAAAGGCAGTCCTTCAAATAGAGTATTTGTTCATGTTCTCAGGTGACAAATGAAATTAGGCCAGAAATTGTTATGATTAAGTTAACAGACAATAGTTTTCAAGCACAGAAATATGTAACTTCAATTATTATGAATTTCCAAGAGCCTATGGTGTAACAACCATGAAATCACATGTGTTCAGCTTCACGGGACCGTGTAATACTGAATAAATGTTTCAGAATCTTTCAAACACATATTGATAGAATAGAGGTGTAAAATGATATCATGGTTGCACCTTGATTGGTTTGATTAGCAGCCTAATTCTTATTTCATTTTCTTAAAAATAGCTGAACTTTCACCTCAGAAATTATATTCAAGATAATTAGGAGGTACTTAGCATCAATGAAGCCAAGCAGCTGATTTTAAATCTTCTTCTGGAAGATAATCAATAGATACCTAAGCAAGCTTTATCAACCCCAGCTGCTCAGAAATGGAAGATCTTGTGCTGACATGATTAAAGAATTTGAGAAATCATTTGGGAATGAAGAGGAAGTACTCTTTGTTGAGAAAAACTAAGGCTATAATGTGCAAACCTAACATTATAGAAAAAGTATATCTGAAATGTATTTGAATATAAGTAGCTCAGGTTGATAGTTGGGCTGTTGATCTGAGCGCCAAGCTTGGCAAATTTGCATCACATAAAAAAGTAGTTAAAGACTCTGACAGATGAGCACAATTCAAAGTGCACTGACGATTTCTCCTCAAATGGTGATGAAATGTTTGCAACCAAAATGCCAAGCTCAGAGCTAAGACCAACAGCCTCAAAGTGCTATCTTCCTGGTGTCTCTTCCTGGTGACAGCTAAGATGTCAAGATTCAACAGTATTGAATGAATAACATCACCAATAGAGAACATCTCTAAATAGAGAACATTACCAATAGGAAAGTTTCTAAAAACAGTGATCACTGGGTGGAAAGATGAAGATGCAGGGAGCACAAGTAATTGTTTTTGTCCATCCCTCCAGTTGAGGTTTATAGTGTAAGACAAGAACAAGACCTTGAGAATGAAGAAAAGACTGTTTATAAGGTGCCACAAAAATGTTTGGTATGAAATATCATTTGTCCGCCCAACTGCTCCTGGAGTGCATACTGAGGAAAACCTGAGAAGTGAATACATTTCAATCTTTATAAGTCATTTTGATAGCTAGCTAGGACATGATCAGCCTCAGTGCTGAGTTGTATCCTAGTTGCTATTCTAGTACTTCATGGAGATTTACAGGTAATCCTTGATTTATAATTATTCGTTAGTGACTTTTGAAGTTAGGGCGCTGACAACAGTGACTTTTGATAATTGTTCACACTTACAACTGTTGCAACATTAGCATAGTCATGTGATCAAAATTTGGAGGCTTGGTCACTGGCACCTATCTATGACAGCTGCAGTGTTCTGAGGTCATGTGATCATGTTTTGTGACTCACTGATGAGCAAAGTCAATTAGAAATTCAGTTTCACTTAACAGCTGTATAACTAAGTTAACAACTACACATCAGTTATACAGCTGTTAAGTGAAACTGAATTTCTTAACAATTTGGCAAGAAAGATCACAAAATGGGGCAAAACTCACTTAACAACTGTCTCACTTAGTAACAAATTTTGAGTTCAATTGTGATTGTAAGTCGAGGGCTACCGGTGCTTATTTTACTCAATTTGTATAACCGCCTATCTCACATTGGTGTCTCCGGGTAACTCACAAGAATTAAAAATAACAACAGAAGTTAAAGTACAAGTAAAAACAACAAATATGCAACCATATTAAAACCTCTACTTAAAAAAAATCAATTCAACATAAACTTAATCAAGTGATTCTTCCTCTGGGTGTGCAGGATGTCTCAAACTCCATTTATCTGAAATTGATTTGATCCACTGTTATCTGGTTTCTCCCAGCAGGCTATGCGGGAACAAATAATGCACACTATATAATCCAAGAACTTTTGATAAGTAATCTGATAATAGAAAAGCAAAGAAGCCATTGCAAAAGAATTTCAGCAAATATATATCAGATGTACTACTTATTTACAGTGAAATCAGTGTTCCATTTTTCATGCCTCTTTTTCAGCCTGAACAGTGAAGTGGGCTAAATAGCTCTCTTTTGGGTTAGGAGCTTGGTTTCCTTCTGCCTCTTGGAAACAGACTCATCTGATACCAGATTGTTTTCCTCAGCATTGAGGCCCAACTCTTAGAAAAGCTATGATGGAATTTAATTTGTAGAGGTCCCTATTTTTTTCCCTGAGAACACTGGGTGAATTGCCTCCTGACTTTGATTTTATGAGCAAACAAAGACCATAGATAATTCTTCCCATCCTGTAGCCACCCCAAGCACAACCAATTTCCTATTATGCTATCAGTGCTCTGTGCCAAGAAAGTAAAATATAATTTTCTGCTTTCTCTGCCATTAATATGCAGCATGTAACTACAAAATAGATTCCCACTGATCAGGGATTTGGGCTGCTTTAAATAAATGGACTTTCTCTGTTCAGAAGTTTCCTGCTGGCAATATCAGGTTACCCTTCTCATGGGATTCTGGAGGACACTTTTAGAGTTACCAAAATACAAATGTAGAAAAGAGTCATGTTGAAAAAATGAAGAGGGAAGCTTTCTTCTGGTAGGGCTATAGCATATGAAAATCACATAGGTATAGAACTACCGGCAGCAGACTAGAAGTCAGGTGATGGTGAGTTCAGAGGTGGGTTGCTCCCAGTTCGGCCCAGTTTGGCTGAAAAGGTAGTGGCAGTGGGAGGCTCTGGCCACCCACCCCGCCACTTCTGTGCGTGCACAGAAGTGTCACACACATGCGTGAGAGCATGTGAGCACCCGTGCATGAGCGAACCAGTAGTAAAACCAGCCCAAACCCACCACTGGATGAGTTCCAGGTCTGCCTTGAGCACAAAGCCAGCTGGGTAACCTAGGGCCAGACACTTTCTCTTAGCCCCAGGAACAAGGGAAAGGCAAACCACCTCTGAAAAACCTTTCCAAGTAAATTGCAGGGCATGGCTAGGAAGATGTTAAAATTCAACAGTAACTTGAAGGTACACATACACAGCAGTGGTGGGTTCAAAAATGTTTACTACCAGGCATGGCTTGGTGGGCATGGTTTGATGGCCAGGGCAGGGGAAGGATACTGTAAAATCTCCATTCCATCCCCACTCCAGGGGAAGGTTACTGTAAAATCCCCATTTCCTCCTGATCAGCTGGGACTCGGGAGGCAGAGAATAGATGGCGGCAGGGTAGTCAGAGATGGTATTTACCAGTTCTCCAAACTACTCAAAATTTTCACTACCAGTTCTCCAGATGCACAAGAGTTTGCATCTCATGCATGGAATACTATGTGTAGAACTCAAGTCAACTAAAAATGAGTTAAATAGAAAAAGCTGAGAAACTGTAGTTACAATCAAAGTCTAAATTAGTTAGCAAAAAAATAAAACTGCATTTATGAGACTCAGGGAAAAAAAACCATAATTAATTATCCCAGGGTAAAGAAGTATTAGGATACTAATGTTGTAATTGAAGATTATTACAATGGATCATTAATAAATATGTGATGTAGGAGCTATGACAGACTGAGATCTGGTACTATCAACAGAGAAATTTGAATGATTCAGTTGTAAAGAGTGAAAAAAAACCATGAACCAGGAAGATGCAGTAGTATTGAAATTGAAGCAATAAAAATGAATTAGAAAGTAAGAGCAATGTGTCTAAAAAAGTTCAAGTAGATGCATTAGACTTTGAACAATTGACAATCTCCTCATTCAATTTGTCAGTAAAACCTCAATAAGAAATAAATCGAGCAACAAGATTTTTTAAAATATTTGAATAATACTATGTAGGTTCTTCAATAATCTAGGACTTTAAATTGGTAGATGTGTGTTTTGTCTGTATATAGAAATGTTGTAAGAATAAGGAAATAAATCCTTTACAAATGGGATTTTAGAACAACAGAAATATTTGCAGAGCTTGTAAGGAAGATATAAGAAGCAGTATATTAGCAATAGATGCAAATCTGGATCCTACCAACTGGGAAAAAAATCAAAAGAAGGAGAATGCAAAAAATGATCAAATTAGCAAATCCTTGCACTAATTCTTTATAAAATTTTGCTTAAAATCTTACAAAGAAAAACATAGTAAATGTGTGAGAGAAAATTGTCAAATTAATATGCAGGCTTTAGAAGAAGCAGAGGGACTTAAAGTCAGACAATTAAGATAGGGAACGTAAGGAACAATCTTAGCAATAAAACAATTGACTGTGTAGATTATAGCAAAATGTGAAATATATTCATGCCAGAATCCTTGATTATTTTTCTGAGGAATCTTCCTAATCAGGCTCACAAACCCAGGAAATTCTTTAATAAATAGGACAGAGATACCATACTCACACACAAATGAAGAATTTCTGTAGTGGTAGCAGCTCTATTTTAGAATCAATGCATGCCGAATGTCTTCCATTTCTTGTCCCCTTGTTGACTTGTATGAACGGAGCTGAAGGAGGAGGCTTTCATTGGGACAAATCATTAACCATGGTACATTAACAGAGTTACGAGGTTCTGATGAACTCTCAATGAGTCATGTCATTATTCTGCACTTGACTAGCGATATATCAAAAAATAATGCCTTCATTATCCAGAATCATTAGATGCCTCTGGTATATAATAATAGCATTGCCATCTTAGCAAAGTGTGGCATCAGATTAACAATGTGCTTCTTGAACATGCTTTGTGATTTCATAACATTAAGTTCATCCATGCATCCTTATATTTTCTGTGTCTTGGGAGATAATGTTGCTTCAAGGAAGCATGCCAATGAGCTACCAATCTAAAAATAGTAAGATGGGAGGGACCTTGGCTTTGTGACGGTCACTTGTTGGCTTTATTCTTTCTATTAATTTATATTCAAGTACTGTGTAACCCCATCATCTACTGTGAATTGTATTTCATAGTTCATAAATGAACAGGTGATTAGAAAGGTGAACTTGGGGCAATCACAAAATGGTTGTTTATTTAATAAACTGCCGTTAAATGGACCATGGCTTAGTGTGATGTATACACAATTTTGATCTTGTCTTGTTCCCTGTTTTAGATTCTAAATATTATTGAGGGCTTTTATTATAAACTTCTAGTAGTTTTCTATTTAATTATTATCTTTGGCTGTATTATAAATTATTTCAGGATATCTTGCGATCAGTTTTAATGATGAAAAAGTAGAATATATTTTTATTAATAAAAATAACATGAATATTTTGATTTGCCTATTGCATTGGGGAATAATAAGTTATATTCTGATTCAAAACCAGACCTGAGTATTTTACAGTTTACATTTGAGAAAATTAAATGCCCACTCCTACTGTAGACTAAGAATGTGACATTCTCCAGATGTATTATGGATCTTTTTAATTCTCATACTTTATCCTCGTTTTGCATAGGAATATTCACATTCAATATATATTTGGAGGAGAGTATTAGGAAGTCAATGAAAACCCATGTACAATATAGACCTCTACAAAATTTTAAGACCTGTATGGTGCTGTTTTGTACAGTATAACAACATACAGGTCTTTTAGTGATTATGAAATGCTGCTTGCCTTCTTCTAATAATTTCAGATACAAATATCTTGTAATTTGCCTCCTCAGATTACCCTTCATATAGGGGAAGTAGAGAAGAGAGGGATGGCAGAGGGAAGAAAGGCGATAGGGAGGAGGAGAGGAGGAGAGAGTGAGAGGAGAGAGGATGGCGTGAAATAGGGTATAACATGGTATATGGAAAGCAGAAGAGCAAATGATAGTTGTTATAGGTTGATGGTAAGAGGATATTTTATATATATATATATCTAGTAGAGAAGAGAGGGATGGCAGAGGGAAGAAAGGAGATAGGAAGGAGGAGAGAGTATATATATTGATGGTAAGGAGATAGGAAGGAGGAGAGAGTATATATATTGATGGTAAGAAGATACAGTGTATGATATAATATTAGAGAATCTAAACTAATCTTTGTTCGGATGTAAGGGTATGCTTGTGGTTATAATGTATGGAAAATGAAAATAAAAAAAACCTTTTTTCAAAAAAAATACCCTTCATTTGATAATGAAACAAACATTTTGTCTTATAGATTTTTAAAAACTGTAAATTTAACTTTTCTGAAGAACTCTAGAGAGTATGCCAAGCATTTAACTCCTCCAATTTTTTATCCAAAAGTGTAGGGTAGGTTGGCCTGTGAAAAAGATGGTGGTCTAAGTTACCCGTGGAGCTTCCATGATTGAAGGTGGATTTGAACTTGTTTCTTGTTGGTAACCATCAGCACTTTAACTTCTGCACCAGGCTGAAAGTGAAGAGTTCAGTAAATTAAATGGAAGTGATGAAATAGGATATATTGTGGTTATTGAGTTTCCTCTGGGATGGAGAATCCGATCAAGAGTCACAGAAGGAAATTAAAGTTCAACATATTCTAAAGTCGAATGCCAAACCTGTAACACTAGATATTCTATTCAACATTCTTCTGCTTCATTCTTTTTTGTCTTTGTGCATACAAAGAACACATTAAGAGAATAAATGTGCTGTTTAAAATTATAAAAAAAGAGATTGACAAGGAGAGTCTGCAGAGTAATTATTTCTGTGCAAGTGTAAGTTGTATGAGTGTGTACATGCATATTTAATAATAAAGAGTATTATTAAAATTATAGTGCTATGGTAGTTAAAATATACTTGTCAGTTTTGTATAATTTTATCCCTGCTAGGTAATTTCTTTCTTTCCTTTGCTGAATCTCAGGGAGAAGTGAATAAAAAAGGAAAATTATATTAGTTTAGTGTAGCTTATAAATATAGCAGATTTAATCAATTTTGCAATTGAATATATAGATTCATATTAAATCTTCAATTAGCTTATGCATTAACAGCACTGCATTTTTAGAACTTTAATTTAACTCTATAGGCAAAGTAAATAGAAAATGTAATGTCTATATAAAATTGTTCTTTTAAGGAATATTTCGGTGCCAAGCATAACCATAGAATCAAAACTATAATTAAACAGGTTGATGAATAGAAGAACTCCATTAAATGACAACATATGTAACATGACACAATCATTTCTGACCTTAAGAACATTAAGACAAGATTGCGTACATTACTTGTAACATTCTTTTAAATAATATAGATCTTTGGCACATTATATATGCTTAGAGTTATGATGATCCATATTTGTTCTACTAGATCTAGATAATCTGATTTATCCAGAGAGGCTTGAAATTATATCGGAATAAACACAAGGGATAAGCAAAAGTTTAATTTGTAGCTGCAATCTGAAGGATCAAATCTCCATACCATCTTGATTTTCCGAATCAGATTAAGGTTACAGTTTGAATTAATATGCTGAACAGCCATCTTTGGTGATTCAGAATGACTTTTGCAAAGGTACAAAAGTATTTGATTTGGAAAATCAAATTGACTTGATTGTTCAAATGTGTTTTAATTGTCGTATTATATCCCATGTATGTGCTGAACTACCTCATTGATTCAATTCAGGCCAGAACCAACTTGCACAGACTTTGCTTCATGTCAAAGTAGAATTGGATGGTGATTTCTTTAACAAACCTTTATCAGGATGGGCTCTCATCTAAACAAGAACAAAATCATTTCTGCAGTTGGACCAGCCTGTTCACTTCTGCCTGTATTGACAAATCAGGAGGCATTAGATACAGTGCATTCCATTCATATAGAAATCTGAATCATGGATAAGTGTCATGGATTCTTTTTTAAGCCACACCTATTAGATTGACCCAAACTCAAGAGAAACACAAAAGTGCTGGATCCTGGAACATGTGGGCTTCTTTTATATCTTTATATAATGGCTGGGTGGACTTTTTAAAGCAATGATATTTTATAAAAATTACATGCAAAACTTGTATGCATCGTATACACAAATATATTTGTGAGTGATTCCTATTACCCTAATTATAGTCTAATATTATTAAACTATAAACTCTACACAACATAGTTCTCTATTGGTAACTACTATTCATCAATGTTTGTCCTGTCTGGGTTTTTTTCCTGACTTTGGGATTTCTTCTGCTTTTTACCCCCTCTGTTGTTTTTATTTTTTAATATTTTTAATAATATTTTTATTGTTTTATATCACAAATTCCATTTCCATTTCTATATTGAACTGTGTGTTTTCTAGGTGTCCAGAGTTTTAAAATATAAACATCATCATAATCATTATAATCATGTACATATAGACATATATGCGATAATATCAATTGTTATTGAAAAGTATACTATCTCCCATTATGATATCAATTATATAACCATCAAAATATTTACTAACCATTTGTTCTTTCTCATGTGGTCCCTTTTTCACGTAAATTCACTCATCTAACCTCTGTATCTGTCAGCTAACCATTTGTAGAAAAGTTCCCAAGTTACAAAATATTCTGAATCTTCTTTGTTTCTCTGTTGTTGTTTTTAAATGGCCAGCACATAGAGTTATTTCATCTTTCCAAGTTGTATTTTACCTGGCTGGGCCTCCACACTTCTCCCCTCCCTTGGACTCTACACTTCCTCAAGGAAAACAACAACACCTTCTTTATCTTTTTTGCTGCTGGACTTCTGCATTCACTGGTGGCTGCAGAGCCTCCCAAACCTATTTGTCTTCTGCCTCACATGTCAAGGTTGTTCTTTTATTGACATCTCTGCCATGCCACTGCAGGGAGAAAGGCTCAAATGGGAGGGGATTTTCTCAAGCAGCCTGCTCTTTCACAATAAGCAACTTCATAAAATTAATCACAGTATTTTTCTAGAGGGATAACCAGGAATGATTCACAAAGAGGTTAGAGCAGACTACTGTAGGGTCTGCCAACTCTTGGGCCATTGATGTAAAATCAAGCCACAAGCCACCTATAAATCCTTTGTTATTATATTTTTCCATTTTATGTTATGCTAATCAAGCAATGTAGGAATGCATGCTCCACGTTAAAACTTGAAAATGTAGAGAAAAAAACCATGAAAAAAATAGAAAATAGGAGGAAATTCAGGAGATATTATGAGTAGAAAAACTCAAAAAATGTTGACTGTTATGCAGGAAAGTTTTTCTCCTTCCTGTTTGTCAACCCATCCCTACCCTAATTAATCAGCTACATATTTTTTTCTCCTTATGTTGTATATTTATTATATCTATCTGTATTGCCCATAAAATACAGAATATTGGAAGTCCAAAAATAGCCAAGAAGACTATTCTTCTTGTGCCATATCCATCTTTGGACATTGGCGATCATGTTGGCGATCCTATTTTTATCAACAGCTGCACAAAAAAGTGCTGTTGAGTTTTGTCCAAACCAGTCCCTTAGATTTTGAAGCCATGGTGTTCTTTTTCTGCCTGGACCACATTTGCCTTCAATCTTTCCTTGGAGGGTTAAATGAAGTATGCTGTATTTTTCTGGGTGTTGAGTCACATGTCCAAAATATTCTAACTTTCACTTTTTTATGGTTTGGATAATTTCCCTTGTCTTTTCCAGGCAGCTTATGACCTCCTCATTTCTGATTTTGTCCACACAACTTATATGCAACAGCCGCCTGTAAATCCACATTTCAAATGTTTCTAGTCTCTTCAAGTGGCTTTCTGACAGCCAGACCAGGATAGTCTGTAGAGCAGGATAGAAAAGATGTAACATCTGACAAGCCTGATTTTCAGTCTTAGGCTGCAGAAGACCTTTTTCATTTTGAAGAATATTGTTCGAGCTTTAATATATTGGAAATATATTGAAATATATTGGAAGTCCAAATATAGTCAAGAAGACTTTAATATAGAGATTGATTCATATTAACAAACCTATTGATGTTAGTCCTAAAATGAAATGATAATAGGACAGAACTAACTTATTTGGATTAAGAGGTCACAGTTCTACTAAGGGGAAGGAATTGACTAATCTTTACAGAACAAGAATCACAAATTTTGAGAATAAAAATTAAACATTCTCTATGGAATCTATAATACTGAAGCAAAGTTGGTAGTGAGGCTTTTGGAGGGGAACTAATCTCATGTTATATTATTTTATATTATAACTTTGCAATCCTGAATTGGTTTAATGGATGGAATGCTCAAGTTCATTATTTCAAAGGTCAACTTAATGAGATAAAAAGGATCCTTAACTCATGTATATAAAAAAGAATTAGGAATAGACATTTCTGGTCTCTTCGTAACAAATGAAATATCATCATGCAATAATATCTTATTTGAATTTTTAGATATTATTTTATTTGAATCTTACTCAGAATTTCCAAGTACGCATCCAAATGGTTCTAAAATCAAATTAAAAAGAAAAGGCAAAAATATAACATTTTTGGCATGTACCTTGTCATGAATTCATCGAAAAGGAAGCCCTATTAATAATAACCTGAGATAAAGGAGTTGAACAAAATATTTTATATCATTCCAAGGGAACTCACATATCATTGTTTCACCACCATATAGTTGACTGGAGTATCATTTCTTCAAAAGAAACCAAAGCCCATTTCAAAATATGCCAAGAAATCAGATCAAAGGTTCTTCCAGGATTCAAAGTTGTTCCTGCTCCTGGGCCTACCCTCTTACATCAACTAAATGTGATATTGTCAGAAGCTGAGCCTGAGCTAAGTGCACTACGGATGAAAGCATGATTAGCTTGCCTGGCTTAGAGGATGAAATCTCCTCATGATGATGCCAGTGATGGGCCTTGCATTTCCAAAGGCACATTACTGACATTTGATTTTCAAGCATCTATGCTTTCGCTGATGGAGCTTCACTTGCAGAGACTGCCATGGGACATAGAACTGATAATGCAGCATTGGGATACTTATTCTTCAGTGAAAATGTAGATGCCCCTGATGTTTTGATTTCATCAGTGTGCTTTTGAAGGGCAGAGCTCATCCATATTTCTTGCATGAAAGATTTTAACCCCTGTAACATCTGAGCAATGTATGGCTGTGAAAGTTAGACCATAAGAAAGGCTGAGAGCCAAAGAATTGAAACCTTTGAACTATGGTGCTGGTGAAGACTCCTGCGAATCCCTTGGACTGCAAGGTGTTCAAACCAGTCAGTCCTAGAGGAGATCAATCTTGACTGCTCTTTGGAAGGTCAGATCCTGAAGATGAAACTCAAAAACTTTGGCCACCTAATGAGAAGAAAAGACTCACTGGAGAAGAGCCTAATGCTTGGAAAGACTGAGGGCAAAAGAAGAAGGGGATGGCAGAGAATGAGGCTGGATGGAGTCACTGAAGGAGTAGGTGTGACCTTAAATGGTTTCCAGAGGATGGTAGAGGACAGGAAGACCTGGAGTAATGTTGTCCATGGGTCATGATGGGTCAGACATGACTTCACAGCTAACAACAACAACAACAACAACAACAACATCTAAGTTGGGCTTTTCTGCTAATACAGTGATGAAAATGCCAGTGCTGCCATCATAGTTCCAGGATAATTCTGAAAGTAAACTGTAGTTTATGTTTGACTGAATTAATCGGAAATTTACTTCCATTGTCACTCTATTTGTCTTCTTGCTTATTTTATTGCCAACAAATCTGCAGAAAACCAAGGATCTGTCTAAGCTCTGAGTAGAAGAAAATATGTCCAGGAATGATCAAGCTACTGTCTAAAACAGGTTTTTCCATTTCAGAAGACAACCATGCTTTAGAAGGATCATAATTCATTCAGAGAGGAAAATCTCCCAAAGCCATCTGGAAACCATCTGAATGCATTAACTATTGAGGATGGGTCATTTTAAATTATTGCAAGTCACATATCATGCTAAGACGTTAATGCATTACTTCAAGATTTCTTTTGAGAGTACACTGGATTGGTGTTCCATTTTCTAGGCTGGTGGAAAGAAATAAGGCCCTGGTGTGATTGGTTTGAAAAGGCTTGATTTGAGACCCAAAGGCAACTTTATTTGACTTGAACCCCTTTGAGATTTCATTCCAGAAAGATATTTGTCCCTAGGCTATAATGAAGAAATGTCAAAACACTGTTGCTTCTCCCCCTCCCCGCATTTGACAGAGTGGAAAACAGAACAAATGGTTGGACTGTTTTGAAGACATTAACCCAGCCAAGTTTCAGGTGAACACTTCAAATGTTTTATATGATATGATATGGAAATATTCCTTCCCTTTGGCAAAATCTGGCTCTAAACATACGTTACTCAGAAGAATGCCCTCTCACGTGCCCTTGTATTATAGGTTTCCTACCTTGTATAGCCAGGATTTTTGAAATTTGAGAAGAGTTGGTATAACCTGTTGTTTGGACCCTCCAGGAAGGATTCCATTATTACTAGCAGTTCTCTCAAGGTTGTGGCTTTCTGGCAACACTCTATGCAAGTTAGTAGAAGCAAGTAGCACAGTGTGCAACAACACCATTGAGATAGTGATAGTTGTACCATGCCATGCCACCTTTATTTTTTAAAACAGTAAAGATTTGAGCCAATAGCTGTGTTAGCCTGCTCTTATTCAATCATGGTCAAGAAATTTAAATTTGTTCTTGACATGACAAATTTAAAAGTAGAGGTGGTCTTGGGACTATATCAAAAAAATACTGTGACCTGAACTGAATAATCAGCTGTATTTACATGTATTGCCAAGATCTGTACATCAGTTATCAGAAGAGAAAATAGTATTAAAGTATGTAGCTGCCCACAAGAAATGTTTTGAGAGAGAAAAAGGTAATGAACAGAATTCACCAAGACCCTAAACTGATTGGTTTGCTACTTAAGTTATGGTAATATCAGAGAGCCTATCATACAAGTGAATCCTGCTCTCCTTGATAATTTCCATATATGGAACCATTGCAATGTAATGTATATTGAATGTAACAACTCCAGAAAGAGTAGGAAAGTCAATTTAAAAAAAATCAGTAAAATGTTTAAAATGCCAATGAAGAATTTCAAAGCAACCTGGTCTAATTTGCTGCTGTAAAAGAAGTCCCCACTTCAATTAGAGAATCTACTTTGATGAGGTGGTTTGATCAAAGCTTCATCAAATCAGAACTCTCCTTTGAAATACTGTACAATTTTGGAATTGTTTCTACTATTATTTCTCAGAGTTATTTACTATCAGTTGCTGTACTATTGACAAAATGTTATTCTTGTTTGACTAATCACAAAGATCTCTAAAACAAGAATGCCTGAATGGCTTTTTTCAAACATCCAGTATCTTTAAAGTTAATTAAAATTAATTAAAAAATGAATTTCTATTGCATGGTATCTAGCATTTCTGGTTGTTGAGATAGTCTGTTTTCTCCTTTGTTTCTTTTTTTTTTAAGTTTCATTATTCTACCTTACTTGATGCTGTTCCAAATTCTGTAATGTTTCTTTTATTATTTTCTCTGCATCTTCTGTATTGGGCAGGTGAGGAAATCTAATTATTCTTAACTATGAAATTGCTAATGACAGGACAGCTCATTATTATTAGGTGTCTGAGATAGCAGTCACTATATTTTTGAACAAAATCTCATTCCATAATGGAAAGCAATTATCTAGACTCAAAGATAAAACAAAAAGTTTAATTTGTAATTGTTAGTCACATTTCCATCTTTTTAGAGGCAAATTTAGTCATGATGGAAGTGACAATAAAGGCAGTAGAAATTGGCTTTACCCAGTTTTTGCCTTTCAATATTGTACAAACATTGTATGAAAATAAAAATCTTATAGGAATTGAGAAAATTGTATTTTATTATGTGAAGTAAATATTGATCAGCATTCCCATGTTTTGAGTTTTGCAATATGTAGATAAAAATTTTTCATAGCAGTTGGGATTCATAATTTAATAAGGGAAATTAACTCATTCCCCCCCCCCTCTCTCTCTCTCTCTCTCTCTCTCTCTTTTATATTCCCCCATCTACCTGGGGGGGATCAAACTTCTTTATGGGACAATTGCTATCTCAAAGCCTTCATAAGTATTAACAGTTCTCAATACATTTAGAAAACAATTCCTACAATTCCCAGATCCTTTTATTGGGAATTATGGTCTAATACACCTAGAGAAGCCCACTTGGAGAAGGCTGAAGTAGATCTAAAGCTCTAGGCTGCATTTTTCTTAATTATATTAGTTGTTGTATCTTTTGATGTGAGACTGAAAGAAAAACATGGCATAGATGGCAGATGAAAGGAGAGAACAGATCAGAAAGATGAGACTCATAAGAAGAACACCACAATCTGCCCCTGCCTCTTCATTCTTCTAAGAGATCTAATGGGGGATGTGTCTGATGTCAGGTTGCAAGTAACAACAACATGCTTCAAACTCTCCATATGGAAAACTTTCTTCTGCTAACATCATAATGTGAGATTGGCAAAGAAAAAAATAAAATAATCCAATTTGATGAGGAAAAATACTTGGCACACATTTTTTTAAATCATCATTGGGCTGCTTAGGACAACTCAGCCACCATCATTAAGAGCTTCAGAGCCGCAGTGATTAGAGGCAGTACTGCAGGGTTCTTCTGCTGATCAGCAGTTTGGCAGATCGAATCTCACCAGGCTCAAGGTTGATTCAGCCTTCCATCTTTCCCAGGTGGGTAAAATGAAGACCAGGATTGTTGGGGGCAATATGCTGACTCTCTTAACCACTTAGAGTTGGTTGTAAAGCACTGTAAAGCGGTATATAAGTCTAAGTGCTATTGCTATTGCTATCATTATAAATATTTTCCCCATGTCTGTCCCAGTTAAAACAAATAACATTTCATTATGTAAACAATACCTGATATGCTAGCAAACAAAAGGAGGTAAAACATTGCTTCAAGAGCCAATGGTACTTCAGTTTACAATTAAGTTTATGGGCACCTTCTTATTTCCTAATTTCTAGTAGACACCTGTGTCCCAATCTTTCTTTCTATCCTCTCATCACCCCAGAGATTTGCCTGCCCAAGGAAAACTATTAAATAACCTGCCAAGCAGATGTATGAGCCTTTCTTCTTAAATTCTTAATCAGAATTCCAGTTGACAGTATTCTTTCTCTTTCGGCCAGTGGTAGGCCGATAGGAACTAGCATGATGTTGGCTGCAAAGGCTTATTATTGGATTTGAAAACATGCCAGCACTGCGTATGTTTATTTTAATAAAATTAAAAGTCAGCCGATTATCTTGTAGCTAAATATTGGGATAAAGTCACATCTTTAGGTTCCTTGATTTTAAGTAAATAACAAAACAGAGTAGGATGCTATTTTGTAAAAATATATGGTGTATTTAATTTGCTGTTTCAGCTGTGGAACATCTTCCAATGGCACATTGGAAAGAAGGCTATAAATTATTTTTCAAATGCAGACATTCACTTGCTGCTTTGGATTCAGTTCTTTGTTTTGAATGGACAATTTATAGCAGTGCATTCAGATGAGCAATTTGTGTTCCATGTGTCATTTACAGGGTCCTATTTTTCACTGCAAACTATTTGACTTACTTACATTGAAAAATTGGGTCTGGCCAAGATGGAAGGCATCTCTGCATCCATTTCCCTTTTTCAGGCTATGCATGTTGAATTTGTCACATCTGTTCCTGTGGGGTTTTTTTTTTTTTTTTAGTTATGGTCAAGCATACCAGAAGATTAGAAAATAAAGTTGCTCCCATTTTAGGGGGGGAAAATCTATTTATTAAATAAAACTAGACTGGGCTACTCTTAGGAAATACAAAAGAAAAACCAATAAAGGCAGGATGGAAGCACTGTGGATGTTGTGGAGTTTATGAAATAGAATTTTGTTATTCTATGATAATAGTTATTGACATTGCTTCATTTTTGCACAAGAACAGGGACATCTGTACCAGCCTACCTACATGCCACTGTTCAGCAGTATTTACTTATGTGTTTATTGATCAAATTTGTATAGTTGCCCATCTCGTGACACATTAAAAATAGAGAACCCCTCGGATGATAGTCCTTGCTGTTTTCTTCTAGAATTTTATTTCACAGGTTTTTATTGACTACAGCTGGGGGCGAGGGGGGAAGGATCTGGATTGCATTGTGTAATTACCTAGCAGAACCACAGGAATTGCCTGAAGGGTAAGCTATAAATCACATTCATGGCATTTATTACTTTTCCATTCCATTTCTTTTCTGTATTAAATAGGCACAAAAACTATTATTTGTCAATAGCAATGAGTTAGCAGGCAGCCCAAACATGATGTGCACAGGAGTATTGCGATCCCCAGATTCTCTGACTAATATTAAAATTCATCACTGCAAAGGTCAGCAGCTTCAGCATTTAAATGCACCTGATTGCAATGTTTTCAAGTGTTCTGGAGAAAAAAATATTTTCCTCAAGTATTATTCGTGCATACAAGCAGTTGTATAGAGAATACAGTGAGTGGCAATGGGATCCACCAAGTAATGGTGGGTTTTTAATTTATTAGCAAATAAGAAAAAAGGTTTTAAAGAATGAAGAGCACTCTATTCTTACTAAGTGCTAAAATTGTTCCATCCTCTCATCTAGGTTGTTCTTAAGCAAAGAGCCCTTGTCACAGAGTCTATAGGAACAACTGAATGTAGCTTTTTCCAATGAAGCTGCAAATAACAATTCTTGAAAGCCTGAAAATCAGCATCTGCGCTCAATGGTAGGGAAATCATATTGACCATTTCTGGTCATTTACCATTGGTGGCAGCCCAACATTATAAGATTTAGGCAGATGGTAATAGGCAATGTCAGGCATAAGGAATGAGAATGACACATGAGAATGCATGGCTATTTACAAGAACCTCACCAGACTGATAGCATTCTCTTGGGAACAGCCAGATAAGGCTTCAGGAATTCTGGGGGGAGGTAAGATTTGCATCATTATTCAAGGATTCTAAACTCAACACCCTCTTCACACAAACCTCTCTAGCTGGAGATTCTACCACAGACAAGGATGTTCATGTAGTACACAATGTTCCTGCAACATCTCACAACTCCCCGTGGCTTTTCACTTTTCCAAAGACAAAAGAGAAGGGATTAAGAACCAGTTCTTCCTTCCAACCACAAGACCAATTATTATTTTCTGCTTTACAAAATTTTATTTTAACAGGAAAGCAGGCCAGCCCCTGCCCATATACAATCCCTTTCCCAAGTTAATAACCAGGGTACTCTCAGGGCAATCCTTTATGATTAAGGGGATTTAAAAAATATGGTAACAAAATGCCAATGTCATTCATTCATTCTTTCATTCATTTAGAAGATTTATATAGCTACCCAAATCACACAAATCGCTCTTGGTGGTGTATATCAATCCATTTGCAAACAATATTGCAATTAAACAAGCTATATATCACCAATAAAAAATAACATCTATAACCCAAATATACAATCCCCACCCAGAAGAAAGTTTCATCTTGGCCAAGTGGGGAGCTTCTGGGACATCAGGAACCTATAGCAAGTCCATCTGGTCAGAGTATGTGGGATAGGCTAGAAGTAACTGGGGTCAGGCTGTAACTAGCCCACTCCTGTTCTGTTCAAAGTTTGGTAGATAAAAATCAGCATCTTAAATTGCATCCAAAGGCATATTGGAAGCCAATGTACTTTGTAAACTAGTTGTGTTACTACGATAAACATACTACAGATATACAGGTACTGTAGTCCTTGACTTCCATTAATGGAGTCCAGAATTTCTGTCATAAGTCATCATGGTATAAGTTGAGACATCCACATATCTGGACCCAATTTTATGACTTTTTTGTGGTAGTCTTTAAGCAAATGCTGTGTCCATTAAGCAAAGCACAGCAGTCATTAAATGAATCAATGTATTCCTATCACTGTTTTTCACCAGAAAATGGCAGAAGGGGCTGAACAATGACCAAAACATTGTCATAAATTATATTATGTGATTGCTCCAGCCAGCCAATTGCCAATTGCCACATCTAAAATGTGATCATGTGACAACAGGTTTTTGTGCCACTGTTGGAACTTTGGAATTGGGTTATAAGTCACTTTGGTGAGGTCCATCATAACTTTGAACATTTGTTAAACTACTGATGATTAAGTGATGGCTACTTGTATTATGATGAGCCGTGAACGTCTACATATTGGACTAATTGATCTATGGTGGACATATTGGCCTAAATAGTGGTGTAGTTGTCAGAATGAAGTATTGCAGGTTGACTCTGCCCACAGCCAGGACTTCGATCCTGACTGGCTCAAGGTTGACTGAGCCTTCCATCTTTCTGAAAACAGTGAAACGAAGACCCAGATTGTTGGGGGCAATATGCTGACATGGTAAACCACCCAGAGAATACTGTAAAGTACTGTGGGGCAGTATATGAGTCTAAGTGGTATTGACCTTGCTAATTGCAGTTTCCAATTGGTCTTCAGTGACAGTCTTATGTCCTGAATCCAACCAGAAAGTGCCTCCCAGTGTATTTTATAAATTAGTAGTTCAGTGCTATTTTGCAGAGGAAAAAAAAGTCCTTCAGCTGAGCTAATGATGATGATGATTAATACTTTTAGATCTCCCTTTTATTATAAATGCCATAATTTCTTGGTAAATGGAAGGTTGCTGTGCTTAAATTCACCACCAGGTTTTATTTTTAATTGCTATTTTTCTCTCTGAGCTTTCAATTTCTCTCTGTGATTTAAAAATAAATAAATTCAGTGGCATAGTACTTTCCCAGTCACCTGAGGCAGTGTTTTAACCCAGCTCCCAAGCAGTCCAGAGGTATTTTAGGTTGTTCAGGAACTGAAGGTGATACCCTTTTTTTTCCTCAGTAAAATAGAAAAATGGTTTGTTGACCTGTTCTGCCTTGGGTCTTAGTTATTTTTCTTCTACATGACTTTACCCTGTCATCTGCATGGCTGCCTTGTGCTTTTGTCTTTGATTCTTTAACTTTTTTTTCAGTGTTAATACTTCAGCAGATATTTCAAAATGGGGGGAACAATAGAACTTAAAAAGGTAAAAAAGATTTACAAGCTGAAAGAACTCAAGTAAAAACTTTGACATGTTGTATGTTAATGTTTATTTTCCAACTTGAAATTTCAAAACCATTATTAAGATCAAATTAATATTCAATAATGCATTAAAGTGGCTCATATAATATGGTTCATATTGTTATGAACTGTTAACAAAAGCTTGTATCCAGTCTAAGAATTATATATCTAGGAGAATCCAAGACAAGCTTATAGAATGAGTCCAAGAAAAGTCTTAGTTAAATTAAAACCTTAGATTAAGAAAAATCCAAACTTTCTGTCAAATTTCTAATGATGCCCTAATTAATTCATAATTACTGAGTCAAGGTTTTAGTACAAAACCAGTGATTTATTAGGTGATCCATTAGGCAATATCTGTTAGCAGTCAACTCTGTGCTTGCTTTGATTTTTCTTCTGAACTTTATCCCTGTTCCTCCTCTCCCCTCTGTCTGTGTCATGATCACGTTCCGCTGTAAGATGCACCCCTCCCAAGCCGGTTGCATTAATCTGAGATCCGACTTCAGTCAACAGTATGCATGGAGTGTACTCCCCCTCCTTTCTACCATGATAATGCGGGGGAATTGACACTTAGAATGTATGGGTCCATGTATTTTTTAAAAAGGGTTCAATAAATGATTTTTCAGATTTATTAAATTCTGTGTCAGACATGTTCTTTAGGTATGATTTTTGAAAGACGTGTATATTTCTACAACTTAATTTGCCATTCTTTTAAAGAGGGAATTATGTGTAGTTTCCAGTAAAGGCATAAAATGGAAATAAAGTCTCCTGGCAGCTATTATCATATACAGAACTAATTTGATATGCAAAAAAACTATCTGGGAAAATAAGTATCAAGAAATATCAACCTTTAAAATGTGTTTTATTCTATAATAAATCATCTTCCAGAATGTTAGGCTTCATAGCATTCAGCTAATTTTTGAAATCCCAACTATGTTTAGAAAAGGATTTATCTATTTTGGCAATAAACCCTGGATAATATATTGGTGGTAAGTCTTCTCTAAGTCTTATTGTTTCATATTTCTGTATGTCCCTAATGTGGATCAATAGTATGAACTCCGGAAGAGGCATGGAGATGATCAATCATGGAATCATCCTATATTTTTTTTGTGTGTTTGTGTGTTTGTGTGTGTGTGTGTGTGTGTGTGTGTGTGTGTGTAAATTGGCTTCATGCCTTTTTAATTCTCCATTTGATTATTTCTCACTTTGGGCTGAATCTGTCTGCATAGCTATCAGACCAATATATTTATGAATAAATGTATTACACAATATTCCCTCCTTCCTACTCTTCACTAAACTCCAATTTGCTTAATATATTCCTCTATCTTTATAGTAATAGAATAGAATAGAATAGAATAGAATAGAACAGAATAGAATATTATTGGCCAAGTGTGGTTGGACACACAAGGAATTTGTCTTTGGTTCATATGCTCTCAGTGTACATAAAGAAAAATAGAATACATTCATCAAGAATCATAGAATACAACATTTACTGATAGCCATGTATACCAAGCATACCTATGTAGTTTATAAATTTACTTCAGAAATTCTGTCATTTTGTTCCTTTCTACATTAATATGCATGTATAATGTATTTCTTCCCCCCCCAAAAAAATTGAACACTTTATATATAATTTATTTAAACTACAGCTTTATTATAAATGCCATCATCAGCATTATTATCTCAGAAGTTACAATGTTTCTTAGTATAATTTCATAATTTCCACAGAGAATATTTGTGACACCAAAGCTTAAATCCACTCACTTATGCATACTATTTTTTTATTCAGAAATCTGAAATGTAAAAGTGATAGCTATATTAAAACTTGGGTGGTGGATTTCCATCATTTACTAGTGAACCAGTTTGCCATGAATAAAAGAAAGAGGAGGAAAATGATCATTTTTCATGGTTAACTTGCAAAACAGGTGTGTTAGATGCTTACATGAAAACAAAACATGATCGAATGCATGTTTACTTGCTTATTGTGTAAACCAAAATTGTTTACATATACTGCTATGCCATGAACCATTGTTTATAGAACATGGTAAGTAAAATCAAACAATATGTTAAACAGTAATGGAATTTGTTGGGTTTTGGTTTAGGGTTAGGATTAGGGTTAGGGTTAGGGTTACAGTTAGAATGAATGTAATCTTTGATTAGCTATTAATAGCTATAGGAGTATTTGGAGAACACCTAGTTATGAACCCTGAAAAGTTGGTTCTTGTTTTCTGGATTGGTTCAGCTCCATCAGATTTGTGATAGGTCATTGTCTCTGTCAGTCTTTAAGATAGACCAGATGAGGAAACAGATTCCATAGTAAGAGTAGAACTATCGACTTTATTGAAATAAGCTATAAAACAATTTTACAAACCTCCCCATATTTTCCCTTCCCTCTTTCTTATACACCAGCAATGTGATATTTTGTATAATTTTTGATACTATGAACTGCATTGAGCCTGAAAAGTATTTATATATCTAAAATATTTATATAGCCTTTCATGTAACTATGGAAAAAGAATTCGTACAAATAGGGGAGGACTGTACTGTATTTATTTATTGAATTGTATTCCATCTTAACTGCATGAAGACTCCAGGAGATTAATAGTATGATGTTTAATATATATGGCTAAGTATGCTTTCAGTTGCAATTTATTTGTCTATATACTGTATGTATAGTTCATTGGAAGATTCAATAGCCTGCTAAACATTTCCTTAAGGAAATCACTGTGCTTGTTTTAGTAAACCAACTTGCTTCAGAAGCCATGGCAGGACAGGCTGGTACTGTGTAAATCAATATAGTGCACAGCTAGCTGAAAAGGCCTTTTTAATAACCTGTAGTGTGGGGAGTGGGCAATTTTCAAGGCGAATTCTGGAAATATAAATGTGGTTATGTTCTTATAAAGCAGTGTTGATTTCCCAAAGCAATATACTGCTCTTCCATGGAATTCCCAGTGTTTTTCTGGTCAAGGTTCACAATTCATTATTAATCTTGCAGAAAAAAAGACTGTCAAATTACTCTATGAGCATGTAGCCCTATTTGTACCTGGATTCTGTGAGGGGAAGGGCCGCAGTCCAAAACTATTGGAAAATAATGTTTGCCAGGTAAGTTAGCACAAACTCTGAAAACTGATACCAATCAATGCAGACAGTAAATATAAGTTAGACTAAGAGTCTAACCGTGAAAAAATTCCTGTTACATTCATATATTTATATATGAAAAGAAGTGAGAATACCTAACCCCACTTCCCCATTTCCCCCACAACATGTCCCAAACTTCTACAAACAGTTAATTAATTACATACATACATACATACATACTGAAAGAGATGTGTATAGATGTGTGTATGTGTGTGAGTATACAATGTGTGTGTGTGTGTGTGTGTGTGTGTGTGTGTGTAGATATATATTAGGGGTGAAATTTAGCAGGTTCTGACAGGTTCTGGAGAACCAGTAGTGGAAATTTTGAGTCGGAAAACCGCCAAATACCACATCTGGCTGGCCCAAGAGTAGGGTGGGAATGGAGATTTTGCAAGATCCTTCCCATGACACACCCAGCAAGCCACACCCACAGAACTGGTAGTAAGAAAATTTGACTTTCACCACTGATATATACCTGTGATGTTTGTGTATATGTGTGTATAGTATGTATACATATAAGGATGTAAAACCTATGTACTAACAGAATTAAAAAGAATTCTTAGAAATTGATAATTATATCAGCTTTCAAGGAGAAAAGAGGAATGAATATGTAACTACAAAACTGGATATTGGTATGTAGTTATAATTAGTATGGTTTATAGTTAGGAGGAATGGTGCTGTCTGAATTCAGAGGATCTTATTTTTAAATACAGGATTACATACTGATATTCTGGTGTATACAATGTTTGTTAAAAGTTTTGAAGGAAGTTCAACGTCTAAATCCAATTTTTTCAGTGCTATGTTTTAGGCAGTACTAAATAATAGCAACAGTAAGTTCTTGAGGGCAGCACACAGCTATAAAATACTGAATTTTTGCTGCCATCTAGTTATTGCTGTAGTCCATAGCTAGTTATAATAGAACGTTGGATTTCCAAATTCTTAAGAAAGATGTTTCTTTCTTACGATGATGATGATGATGATGGTGAAGAGGAGGAGGAGGAAGAGGAGAGGTTGTTTTCTGTTTGGCTAATAGTAAGGTTCCTCAGAACCTTACTATTGTCTATGAAATTAAGTTTTAAGGAACATTCAATCAATAAAGGGAAACTATTGGTGTTCTAATAACATGGAACCAAATTGTATCCGACTAGCTCAGCATTATTTGGGAGAGTTGAATAGTCTGTTAAAATACAGCTTTCTTTAGTAGCTCTGGGGCTGAACCTACTGAGCTCTGCTAAATGAAAAATGTAAATGGATGGGATATGCAAAATTACCTTGCTTGGAAGTATGGTAAGTCCCTTGTATTTTGTTTCTTTATCTGCACTGAGAGCCCTTTTAAATTGTTGGCGGGGATTATAAATTTAGTGGCATTCTTAATTGGGCAGTCCAATGAGATTACATACTTAGCAATCTTGTAAACATGTAGAAAAATGGTTCTTACAGAGAAGGAATGGAACTTTTGATTGCCATAAAGTAATTCCCTAGAAGCTTAGTGCAACAAATAATGAAGGCTCATTTTAGAAAATGCATCATGGAAAATTTAATATTTAATTTAGTAATAGGCTATTACTAAAAACTTAAGACAATGATGGATTCTCTGTTCTTTAGAAGATGTCTTTTTATCAAGATATTGTGACTTTTATGGAAGAGATGCTCCATTTCATAAGTTTCACACGAGAATTATTGGAGACGTTTTATAGTCTACTTTACCCAGGAGGTCAGACTCAATGAACAGGTGCCTGGTGGCTACAAATTCTATGAATAACAATACAGTGTAATCTTGTGCTTCAGATTTGCCATGTTTTTACAAAGTTGCTTGAGCATTATTATCTCCGCTAAGTCGAGCAAAAAGAAGGGACTTTCCTCAGTAATTCACAGGAGAAGGACCAAAATTCTCAGAAAAAGGCAACAATTGTGGTCCTGCATCATTATTATGTAAATTAATACTACAAGGGCCTGTAGCTTCAGGCTGCAATCTTAGGCCTCTTTCTCAGGGCTCACATAAATTGATATCCATCCATCTATCCTTTCTTGATCTGATGAAAAACTATAATGGCATAAAATTGCCTGCCCCCAATGTACCCTAGGCACATTGCTGCCAAGTAAAACTATCCTTATTTGCCAAATGGAAGACAGAAAGAAATAGACTGATACATTTCACAGTTTTGTTTCCCTTCCCTATTCCTCCTCCCACTTCAACTTCTAAATATTAGCGGTTGGAAGGATGCATCTGCCAATCACTCTCTTAATGAGGGCTGGAATTTCGAGGACTTTAGACTGCTCAATACAGTCTTTGCACCACCATTTTGCATGTTGGTACAAAACGTATGATAGTTTTTATAATTGGATGCGCCACCATCCCATTATAGAAGCTTTCCTGTTATATTATGCAGTGGTATAGAAGTGGCTTCTTCTACTGGTGGGGACAGAGGTGGGTTCCTACCGGTTCAGCCCGGTTCGGCCGAGTAGGTAGCAACTCAGTTGGTCATGCCCCTGAACTGGTTCTATTAGCGACACCATAGGCAGCACCTTCTCATTTTTGCTTCTGCACATGCGCAGAAGCATTTTTTTAATCTATTGTGCATCCGGGAATAGCATGCATCAAGCGTGCACGTGCCCAAAGCATGTCCCTGAGTGAACCGGCAGTAGAAGAAGCCGGAACCCACCCCTGGATGGGGAAAGAAAAACATTCCAAAGAAGCTACATTTTAATTAAATCACTATTGATGAAGCTGGAAAATTCCTATTGCAAGTTCCAGTATTCTGTAACAAGATTAAAGATACCTCATTGTATCATTCTTGCTTTCTTGGTCTTACTAGCTATATGGACTTGACAAGGACACCTGTTAAATTACTCCATTTTGTCTCAAAAGTATGCATTTGGCACTGTTCTAAAACAGTTCTAACTACTGCAGAGTTATGGAGATGGCTTTGATAAAAATATGCAGCAACTATTAAGAAAATATGAGCTTAGCCCAGGAAGGTGTGATAAAGAAGTTGTCCCTCCATTTTGGTATGAGAGAGGAAAGGCGGAGGGAGAGAGAGAGAGAGAGAGGGTGGGAGAGAGAAATAGTCACTGTAATCACTTTTCAGTGGGGTTTAAAACATTATTGTGGATATTATTTCATACAAATTTGAAAAACCCTGACCCAAATATATCTGTATTTAAAGATACATAGATAGAAACTTGTGGCCCCTGACATTCTGCTAAATAGATTCAAGAGGTCCAGTCACCTTAATCAATGATGAGAGCTTTTGAGAGTTATACTCTGGAAGACTCCTAGACCATATAACTCTTATTAAGCCTGCTTTCCCAAGCAGAATAAAATGACAAACAGATGAAACAAGTGTTGCTTCAGTAGCTTTTCAGATGACAGATTAACAAGGCCCTCACCTTTCTCTGTTTAAAGCCCTCATCGTTTAGTGCCACCAAAACAGTTGTTACCTGCTACTATCTCCTCCATTTTCAGTAAAATGCCATTTGGTTATGGTAACATATAATCTTGTGGGACTCACAGGTTACAGCCTAATTATAGTTGTAACTGCTCACAAACAGTTCTTTAATGTTCAGAGGGACAAATTATAGGCGATGTCACCTAAGGGAGCTGAGTATTGGGGGGGAGCAACCCCCCCAAATTGTGGTTAGATTTGGAAAGAAATTCTTAGGCCAGGATTAAGATTAAAGATATTCCTGTCCAGAAATAATACTATTTGATTGAATGGTAAGAAAAAAATCAATCCAGATGTCAGGCCGACAAATTGGTTTCATTTTTACAATTATTTGATTAATAATTGAGAAAACGTTCTTGACATCCTTCTGTGGAAAACTGAGCCGGCTGTGAGCAACAATACCTGAATCAGCACTCAGTCGCCTCAGTTAAGTGGGATGATTGTAGTTTTCACTGAGAATGATTCAGTCTGAGGTCATGGATGGCATGAAACGTCTGTCGGTGGTGTTTGATGGCTGTTTCATGGGTGCAAAGCTGCCAAGACAATACCACCAAAGTGACAGGCAAGCCATGCAAACTCATCTCAAAGCATTCCAGGCTTGTGTGGATTTTCTTAATCTTTCTGCTATATATAATCTTGAGAAATTCAGGCTATAGTGGGGTGAAATAAAGAAAATGAATCCAAGCAGCTAGGAATTTTCTTCCAAATACACTATAAGTTGTCTGCTTTCTTAATTGAAAGAGTCTTAAGAAACACAGGAACAGAAAACTGAGAGAGTCCTAGTGACCCATTAAGTCTACCATTTGAGTTTCTGATTTATTTGTTCATTTATTATTTTTAACGATTTTTTTATTTTTTATTTATGGCAGAAGATGGATATGTATTTATCCTAAGTATGTCTAATCTTAATTACTGATTATTGACCCATTACCTTTGCTGGAAGTTAGTTCCAAGCTTAAATCATCCTTAAGATCCCCCCTCACACATACACACCTGTGTGTGTGTGTGTGTGTCTGTGTGTGTGTGAGAGAGAGAGAGAGAGGGAGAGAGAGAGATTGGGGGATTGATAGCATCTCTAGTTTAAAAGCTTGGATTGAGAGAGTGTGCAACTGCTGCTTTTCTAGTTTATTACAGCAAACAAGAGATGTGTACGGGTGGAATAAGGGAGTAATCAAAGCCATGGACTAGTGGAAAAGAGGGAAAAGAAACTTAATTGGGTTTTAAAGGTCAGAGACTATTGCAATTTACACTATCCTTTTCCAGCTGAAACTCTAACATCATCTCTGTTATTTATTGAATTTTGCACTTTTATTGTTGCAGACCAAACAAAGTATTTCAAATAAGACATGCAAAAGCATCTCTCCCTTATGAGAAAAGTTCCATAAAACTAGATGTTTCACAAAATGAGCAAGTGACAATAACCAATGTAAAGGGGTGTTCATATAGTAAGGCTTTTTTGAATGTATAATCCATCCAGTTTTCTTGACAGGCAGTTTTCCGGACAGAAAACAAAAATAAATCACATTTCTTTTGCTCCAGTTAAGAGAAAGCCTCAGAGCAAATATCCAGTACTACCTTTTGCCTAGTTGTAAATCTTCAAGCAATAAATAATGCTATAAAAAAAAATCCAAGTTATTGCCAGCTAGTGGTGAGAAAAAAACAGTGCTCATGAAATCTGAGGGGTTTTAAGCGTGAAGAGCAATGTGCCTCATCACATGAGAACTAATTATGGGCAGTATGGCTGGGCCTCTAAAAACCTTTTGCCAGATAAAGCAGATATTCCAGTAAATCTAGACTGCTGAGTGTGGTAAGAAATTAGTGCTAAACTTTAAAAAGGAATTTAGATAAGGTCACATACTTGGAGATCTTGTGATATGCATTTTTAATTCACCTATGTCATGTAAACCCTCAGAAATCTAGGCCAAACCATGAACGGTTAACAGCAGCAAAATGGCTGAATTTTGGTGGCATGACTTTGTCTTCTGTCTGAGGATGGGAGCACTCTGCTTGCCTGATGCTCCTCACATAAGATGACCAGATTTTCAGATTGGTAAAGAGGGACACCTTTGACCCGGGGGGGGGGGGGGGGGGTTGATTAAAAATTTTATACGGAGCAACAAAAATTTTCATACAACGCAAAAATAGTATTGTAATGTTTTTTTTTATTTCAACATAACTACAATTTACAAATATAAATTGTAACTGTTGCCAAACATCCGAATTTTGATCACGTGACCATGAGGATGCTGCAACGGTTGTTAAGTGTGAAAATGGTCGCTAAGTGTGAAAAATGGTGATCAGTCACTTTTTTTAATGCCATTGTAACTTTGGTCACTATATCACCTTTCTTGCCATAGTTCTTAAGTGAATAAATGCAGCTGATAAGTTAGTAACATAAGTGAATCTGGTTTCCCCATTTGACTTTGTCAAAAGGTGATTATATGACCTCAGGACACTGAAACCATCATAAATACGAATCTGTTGCCAAACATCAAAATTTTGATCGCGTGACCATGAGGATGCTGCAATGGTCGCTAAGTGTGAAAATGGTCGCTAAGTGTAAAAATGGTCGCTAAGTGTGAAAAATGGTCATCAGTCACTTTTTTCAATGCCATTGTAACTTTGGTCACTATACCACCTTTCTTGCCACAGTTCTTAAGTGACTCTTAAGTGAAGATGTTATATCTTAAGTGAATCTTAAGTCTTAAGTGAAGATGTTATACAGTAGAACCTCTGGTCACGAACGCTTCTGAACAAAATATTCCCTATCTCCCCTCTCCTCCCGCTGCTGATTTCCCCTTCTGCACCATTTTTTTTTGTAAGCACCAAATTTCCAAAATTAGGTTTGATTCATGACCAAATCAGTTTGCAACCAAAGTTATGGAACGAATTATGGTTGTGACCAGAGGTTCTACTGTATTCATGCGTTTACATACTCTATATCTCCTCAAAATGTTGCACAGCCTTCATAAGTTTCTAATACAGATAAAATTAAATACAACATCAAAACCATAAAAAAGTAAAATTAACCTTGCTGGAAAATCCTATGCCTGTCTTGCTATTATTACTGACACACTTGCTGCAGTATTTGATGGCTAAAAGAAAAATAAATACTGTTAAAGTGTGTATTATGTTCACTCCCATGTCTTGTCTGCTGCATTGATTTTGAATTCATTAAAAGAGCTTATTTTACATCAAATCCCTCTCATATTATTCTCCTATGTTCAATAAACCCTAAGAGACAGCATACTATACATGAAACTCCTGTAACTGTATATTTAGTAAATTGTGGAGCTGAGTTTATCCAATTAACTCAGTTTTTGGACTTGAGTAATCACAAACAATAAAGGAAATAAAACTATTTAGAATGAAGTGTAGTTGGCTATTTGTGATTAAGGGTGTCATGCAGAAACAATTATAGTTTTGATCAGGAAAATACCCTAAAAAAACCCTTTTGTTCTTTCAGGGTTTTTTTTAATGATTTTTCCATGGCACATCACATATTGTTTTGAATAAAAAAACAGCAGCTGCACATTTTTAAAAACCTACATTATTTTAAAATGCATTAAAAAATAAAGGAAAAAAACCCAGCACACTTACCAGAAAGTTTGTTTTCCCACCATTTTGAGCAGTCCTCCAACCTCCGTGCCCCTCCCCTCCGGAAAATCCAGGAAGTAATACTGGCGACCTCTCTAGCCATTTCCTGCAGCTCTATGGTACTAGGTCATTTTTTTCTTATAAAATAAGGTAAAAAAGCGGCACGGTGGGGGGGGGAGGTCCGTTTTGTTGTTTTAACGTTTTAATATCTTCAATGAAAGTACTGAGACAGAGAGAGAGGGGGAATTTAGACAGGGTGTCTTTTGTCTTGCCCCGGTTAGGATTTCTTAAGCAAATCCACTGGGCTTTCAACATGAAGCCAGAAAAAAATTGGGACTTTTTTAAAAGGCGGAGGGACACGGGAAAAATTGTTAAAAATCGTGACTGTCCCGCTGAAATCGGGTCATCTGGTCACCCTATCCTCACATGTCAAGAGCAGAGGTGGGTTGCCAATTTTTCTACTACCGGTTTGGATGCGCTCCCGTGTGCATTCCTGTGCATGCGCAGAAGCGTCCAGGTGGGTGGCCGGAGCCTCCCGCCGCCACTACTACCAATTTGCCCAACTGGGCCAAACTGGCAGCAACCCACCTCTGGTCAAGAGACTCATCCTTCTTTCTCCTGTCATCCAATTCCAAGAAAATGTTATTCAGTTAGATATGAGCAGATGAAATTTGAAAAGATCAAAATGTAAACAATCCTTTTATTGAGGTGGATTACTTGATGGGTTTAGGGAGTTTGTTTGATTTTTGCTTCAGTACCTAAGTGGTTTCATGTTGCCTTTCTCAGGGATGTTTTTTTTCCCAACTCTCTAAACTACCCTACAGTCATAAGATTTCCACACAAGTACTGATCAATTCAACCTTGTTAGCTTTTTAAAAATCAATTAAGGTTGGCTTGCTTTATTGTTAATTGTTTGGCTGGGGATTATATACCACTGCAATGTGGTGGCATGAAGCTGCTGGTGTCTGCTGTAAGCAAGCTATAGCTGTAATTCATCCCACCCTGTTGAAAATATAATTGGGAAACTGGTCTTGGGGACTGGGATTCAGCCTATTTTATAATAAATACCTTGTCTGTAGTCTGAATAAATAGGTGGCAGTTGGAATGAGGAGCATGTAGCCCCAATTAAAAATAGTATTCCAGCCTGTCAGATTTGGCCACATAGATGCACACTATGCTTGCAAATGAAAATTGAAATGTGATTTGTATGGAGGATGTAATTAGGGTAAAATATGACAGCTAGGCTACTAACCAGTGCCACAATACAAGATTCACATGAAGCCTATATTGAAAAACCTGCACCAGTTAATGCTAACTGTGCCTAGTCTGTTAGACAGAACCTAATATGTTGGAACCTATCTTTAATGGCATAAAATACTTATGGACCTAACTATTTGGGAGGCTGACTTTCTTGTAATAAATCATGGTGTGACCATGAATATCTGCAGGAGAGATTCTTTTGAAGCTGTCCCTGCAGATATCAGAGCCTTTCTTCCAAATTTCTTCTGGGCTCTCCCTTCAGAGTTACATTTGGCCTTCCCTCCCTTCTCACATGGAATTTTCTAAAGATGTTGCTTCTTTTGCCAGTGGTTTCATAAATAATTGATTTTAACACTCTCTTTATGCTTTTAATTTTTTTGTTAGCAATCTTTTAGGTAGCAGAGTTGAATAATAAAACCATTGGCCCACAAATGCCTTATATGATGTAAGCATTGAAGACTCCTAAGACCAGGACACATATGATCTCAACATCATCCAGCCCATCCCAACTTTTGAAACTGATTTTACTTTATCTCGTTCTCCCAAACAGGAGTTTTAATTGTAATCTCACAATTAAACACAGAAAGAGTTTGAAAAGGTGTGCTATTGTTTAGACAAATCCACGTCCCATTCTAAGACAGAAATGTGAAATGCAAAATGATTTATATCTATAATGATTTATATCTATAAAGGATATAATTAAATACAAAAAATTAATAGACTTGAGTGTATCCACTTTTGGTTTTTTGTGGCATGGAATGTAGCCCCCCCCCTTTTTTGCAGAAGAATCTATTACAATACAGTCTTTTAGAAAATGAAATAGAATCTATTGCACCAGTGAATAAAAAGTGCCTTTAAGAAATTTTACATTTTATATATGCAGTAGGGAACATGAAAGTATAGGCAAAAATATTTTCCTGGGCACTGTTAATTTCCAGATAATAGCAGTCACATAAATGGAATGGAAACTACTGGCCAGCTTTCAGTGTTGCAGTTTTTTTCCCCCTTCACACTAATTAAAAAGCTGAAATTTGTCATAGTTCAGACATGAAAGAAATATTTTTCGGCATATTCAAATATGGCTTTTAGCATGAATGCTTCACTGTCATTCTTCTGCTAACCACTTTTGCTTCACAGCTCACAAAATGGATACCTTGTAAGAATTTAGAGAGCATCATTTCAACCTCCAAGCAACATTACTTCATAGGTTTTCATTGTTTGATTTCTTGCCTAAGAAAAAGGCGCTGATCTGTGTCATTGTCATTTCTGGCAAAAAGAAGCCTTATTTTGTGATAATGTTAACCAGTATAAAACAGCAGCCTAACACAGAGATTCAGAGTCTGAAGGCCCTCTTACCGCATATCCAACAACAGAAATGTTATTAAATCTCCTTTTTCTTCAGCATTCACTGGTCAGTGATATGTAATAATTAAAACCTACCCACAGATGAAAGTTCTCTTTATGCACATAGTTTGTGGTGGGAACTAGAGGACACTGATTGTCAAGCATAGGAAATCAGAAGTACAGGCAGTTCAGATGAATATACAGGCTTATTGCAACAGTCAAAGCAATTAGGCAATAGATATTAGTCAATGGAATTTAAAGTGTGTTGGACTTAGATCTCTTGTGGGCACAAAATGACTCAAGACTCAAGACTGATGGTGCATTTGACACCACCACCCCTTTCAGGCTCATCTCCTACACTGATATAGTTCACATTTGTTTGAAACATGATTTGAGTAATCATCCCAAACTGATTCTATCTTAGCATTAGCCTACACAAACAAACCACTTTATAGCTCAGCATCTGGGAAAGCCTAACTCTTCTCAGAAGAAGCCATGGCAAGCTTATTCAGTTCATCTTGCTGCTGCCTTCTAAATGTCTAGTTTAATGAAAAGAAGGACTAGGGGAGAGATAATAGCAGTGTTCCAATATCTCAGGGGTTGCCACAAAGAAAAGGGAGTCAAACTATTCTCCAAGCCACCTGAGGGTAGAACAAGAAGCAATGGGTGGAAACTAATCAAGAAGAGAAGCAACGTAGAATTGAGGAGAAATTTCCTGACAGTTAGAACAATCAATCAGTAGAACAACTGGCCTCCAGAAGTTGTGAATGCCCCAACACTGGAAGTTTTAAAGAAGATGTTGGATAGCCATTTGTTTGAAGTGGTGCAGGGTTTCCTGCCTAGGCAGGGGGTTGTACTAGAAGACCTTCAAGATCCCTTCCAACTCTGTTATTCTATTCTATTCTATTCTATTCTATTCTATTCTATTCTATTCTATTCTATTGAAACTCGGGGTTCACAATTGTTATCAGGTTCCTGTTGAAGAGAGATATAGAAAAGGTAAAAAAAACCTGCTTTAACAAAAATAAAAAATGCACTTGCAGTTATTTTTTTATCCAAATCATGTTTGCAATTCTTCTTTGCTCATCCTTCACTACATTCTTCTCATCAAATTTCTCATCATTTCACATTGGCAAGTTTAGTTCACAAAGGATTGCTATGACTCTTTAAAAGACTAGATAAAATCTAAAGTGGATTTCCATTTTATTTCGGACACTATAGTGATAATATTTTTTTCTGAAAAGTCATTTTTGTTCACATAGCGAAGAGCAAATCACAGGTCACCATATCTACTGTATTTAATACATGACCATGTGCAACAACCCAAGCCAGATCTTGTAACTGCAGAACAGGAAATGTCACACATTGTGTCCCTGCAATTACACTTCCAAATTGCTGCCTTTTTTAAAAAAATCAATTAATTGTCAGTGACTGTGCAGTAACCCAGTTCAGAAGGTAATCACTGTATTCTTGTGCACAATTGAACCACTGTTCCTCTATTTCTCCACATTTGAAATGCCTTTAAAAAATCAATCATTTCCTGCCCACTAATCTGTTTCCCTCCTGTAGTGCTATGTAATTAACCCTTTGTTCACCTCGATATCACTGGATTTCTTTGCTTCTTTATTGTTTTTCATTCTCTCTCAGCATTGTTGGTGCTCAAAATAAGTTCTACTTCCTCAGCCCAAATCAGAGACATTTTGTATTTTTGATTTCTGTCAAGCAGTTAAGAGCTAATAGGCTTAAAATATATATTTGCTCTGCAGGACATTGAAGTTATTATTGCATGAATAACTGAATTAAAAGTAAGGAAAAAAGTGGGGAGAATGCCATGCTGAGGGAAGATGGTAAACAAATGACAGGCAGGGTACTGTGTCTTGTGAATTGGGAATGTGTTAGATAGTCTCCCCCGCTGACAGACTACAAGAGGTTTCCACCAAGGTCCTCTGTTCTGGCGGGAACAGAGGTTGAATCTCATTGGCTAAGAGATCTGACAGATCCCTTTAAAAGGGGATGCTGTCCGACCATTCCCCAGCCAGATGTTTACTTGACTTGCAATAAAGAGCTGTTGTTTACTGAAGCCTTTTGTGCCTCATTTACCTGATCTAACACTGGCGACAAAGGTGGGCTTGGAAGGCAATTAGGCAAACAAAGGGAGCGAAGCCTTGCAAACAAAGAGAGCGAAGCCTTGCAAGAACATCCAGCCCGGAGCATTCCATGAGGCATCGAGCTAACCATCGCTGAACATCCAGAGAGAACCAGAATGGCTATGCACGCCCCACCAACTCCATACAGTCCTGCCACTGAACACTGGGAATCATACATGTTACGATTCGAGTGTTTCCTGGAAGCGAACAACCTCATGGGTGTTCCAGAAGCCCGGAAAAAGAACTTATTCTTAGGGTACTGCGGCTGCGAAGTATTCGAGATAGCAAAAAATCTTTCAGAACTGAACCCTCTATAAGCAGCGCTACAACAAACGCTGAAGACCCACTATGTACCAAAGCCATCAAAATACGTTCGCCGGTACCAGGGTGAATCGATCAACGAATATGGGGCAGCTCTCCAGAAATCCACAGCCTACTGTGAGTTCTGTGAGCTAGATGATCTGATTCTTGATCGCATAATCTTGGGGATGCGAGATCTCAACCTGCAGACAAGACTTCTGGCCAGATCCAATCTCTCCCTGCAGATAGCACTAGATGAAGCTAGAGCATCTGAATCAGCATCCAAATCATTGGAGACCCTCCAGTGCCATAGTGTGCTGCCGGACGCACAAAACAGTACCCCCATCCACTGCAAGACCACAAAGCCCAAGAGCTCTGAGAGCGAGGAGGAAGACAGCTACCGTATGCGCAGTAGCCGAATAAAGCCAGCACAGAAATTCAATTCCCAAAATCCGCCCTGCCAAGTTGTGGAAGAGATCACATCCGATCATCCTGCCATTTCCAGGATGCCATTTGCCAGCAATGCGAGCAGAAAAGATCACATTGCCAAGGTGTGCTGCAGCGATTATCCTGCGACTGCAGGACAACCCAAAGGGGGGCAACCCCGCAAACAGCGACTAAGTCAGGGGCTTGGCAAAAGTACCCATGGGGTTCAGAGAGAGATGATAGAATCATCAACCTCACTTCTGCCATACAAAGCTGCCCTGGGTCCTTAAAAAAGCTGAATGTCACTGTTCCAGTTAGACATATCCAGACCATTCCCCCAAAAGACTTTCTCATTGAGGACTCTCCATGTGAAATGAAGATCGACACTGGGTCATCACTGACCATAATCCCAGTTCTGAAGTGAATGATTCCTAAGATACAAAAGAGTTACCTCAGAAGCCCCGATGTCCACCTACGCGACTACCAGGGGAACCAGGTCCCCATCATGGGCCAAGGCACCTTCCGGGTAAGCCACAAGAAATCCTGCAAAAAACTCCCTGTGATAGTGGTCAGAGATGACCTTCAGAGACTGCTGGGGCTTGATTGGTTCCAAGCTCTGGGAATGGAAGTGACTGGAGTCAACTCCGTGGAGGAGGACGATGCTTAAACTGCCACTGAAGCCATTTTTAAGGAGTTTGAGGACGTCTTCGGCACCGGTCTGGAAAGCGACAGTTGCTGAACCACTACATTGGCTCCTAGCCAAGAATGCGAAGTGGTCCTGGGGCAAAACTGAGGCCACCACATTCACCGCCGTAAAAAGACTATTATCAGCAGACTCGTTCCTAGTTCAATACAGCCAAGCCCTGCCTTTGGTGTTAACCTGTGACACTTCCCCTTTTGGTGTCAGTGCAGTCCTCAGCCACCACAGGCCAAACGGTGCTGAAGCTCCTATTGCATTTTACTCCAGGACATTATCCGCCGCTGAGCAGAACTACAGTCAACTGGACCGCGAGGCTTTGGCTGCAGTAGCCGGAGTAAAAAGATTCCACGAGTACCTCTATGACCAGGATTTCGAACTGATTACAGACCACAAGCCGTTGCTAGGGTTGCTGGCTGTGGACCGCCCCACCCCGGTCTCACTATCTCCCTGAATGGACAGATATTTCTGGCAGTATATTCCTACCACGTCATCCACCGACCAGGCACCACATTAGGGCACGCGGATGCCTTGAGCCATTTCCCATTGTCCAAATTTCTCGCTGACCCCATCCCCAAGACATTGGTCCTCCTCATTGACTGCCTGGAAACTGGACCCGTTTCTTCCAGTGAGGTTGCATGCACACTCCACAAAGGACCCCATAATAAAGCAAATTTTGAACTGGGTGTGGAGGGGGTGGCCCAAGGGGCCTGTTGGAGCTGAATTCAAAATGTTTTTTTCCAAGTGGGATGAATTGTTGGTTATTAATGGTTGTTTGTTGTGGGGGACAGGGTAGTCATTCCCAAAAAATTGCACATAACAGTCCCAGAAGCACTCATGTAGGATTGTGAGGGGATTGTTAAAATGAAGTCTCTCGCACGGAGTTATGTTTGGTGGCCTAACATGGACAGGGACATACAAGAATGGGTAGCCACATGCACACCCTGTCAGGAGTCCAGACCAGCTCCCCTGGAAGTGCCCACCAAGGAATGGGAGCGCCCGCAAGCACCATGGTCCAGAATACACATTGATTTTGCTGGACTAGTCCATAGCCAAACCTTCTTCATAGACGTGAACACATTTTCTAAATGGTTAGAAGTAGTCCTGATGAGTTCCACTACAACAGAATCAGTCATCAAGGTACTATGGAAACTATTCACCACGCATGGTTTCCCTGATGTATTAGTCTCCTACAATGGGTCCCAATTCATGGCCATGACATTTGAAACATTCTTAGCAGCTCGGGGAATCAGACATGCTCTGGTCACGCCATTCCATCTGGCCTCCAATGGCCAAGCAGAATGGATGGTAAGATCCGCAAAGGAAGCCCTCAATAGGATGGGCCCAGGTGATTGGCAGACACGAATTGATCATTACTTACTCATACAAAACATCACACCCAGTGCTACCACTGGGAGAAGCCCAGCTGAACTCCTCATGGGCTGCTGCCTTAGGTCTCACCTAGACCAGCTACACCCAAATTATTCCACCTCAACACCCCCTGACTCCACTAGCAAAGTCAGGTCCATCAACATAGGAGATTCGGTATATGCACACAATTACACCGGGGGAACATTATGGAATCCCGCAACTATAATTGGCATTACCGGTCCTCGATCGTACACAGTAAAACTCGAGGACGGTAGAAACTGGAGAAGGCATATTGACCAACTCCGTAGCCATCAGTCTAACTCAACGCTTGGACAGCCAAACATAACTTCTGCAGAAACCGAAAGAAGCTACACACAAAATAACAGTCCTGAGGAAAACCAGAGAGTTTCGGATGACTTATCTGACTTCGATGCAGGCCCACAGCGAGCTCTTAGTGATTCAACACCAGAAGCTCCAGCCGCAGCCTGTGAAAAGTTCCAGGAGGTTCCACCAGGCGGATCTGCAGGAGCAATAGGTCCATCTGTCTTGCGCAAAGGAAACACCAGGACTGAACTGCACAGGTCAGGCAGAACTACGCAACTTCTCGCCTACCTGCATGACTACATCACTAGTTAGATTGTTCCATCCTAGAGGGGGGGGATGTTAGATATTCCCCACCCCCACCCCCGCTGACAGACTGCAAGAGTTTTCCACCAAGGTCCTCTGTTCCGATGGGAACAGACGTTGAATCTCATTGGCTAAGAGGTCTGACAGATCCTTTTAAAAGGGGATGCTGCTCAACCATTCCCCAGCCGGATGTTTACTTGACTTGCAATAAAGAGCTGTTGTTTACTGAAGCCTGTTGCGCCTCCTTTATCCAATCTAACAGAATGAGATAGATTTCACAATTTGAGGAAAACTGTATTAGTGGATCTTTCCATTGAGTTTAGCTACTTCTTTCCTTTGCTATAAAGCATTTATATTCAAAGCCTGACTTTGCCACAGAATTAACATTTTTCATGCATCCTTTTCAAAGGATTCCATTTAACAGCCATAGCCAAAAGGCAAATAATGAAACAGAAGCCTTGCTTCAGTTAGATTAGATTTATTGAACATGTTTTCTAACCCTTCAATCGAGATTTCAATTTATTTGGATCTACCTTCATCCTTATTCTATAGTGTGGGAGTAATATTAAATATTGTGTCTTATGTACTGGGACATCTTAGAGTTTGCTAAGATTTTACTTCTTCCATTTCTCCTATTCTACATCACTTCTTGAAAAATGATTTTTTAAATCAATCGATTAAAAGAAATAAACATATGATTTTCTTGCATTGGGGACTAAAGATTAGATTATGCTTTTGGATTGTTTCCAAATGTTTTTAAAGGTGGCTTCAGAACAAAAATGTACCCTAATCTTCATGCTACTTAAATAATTTTGGATGGGCAAGATGAAAACTAAAAAAAAAGAACATAACCATTCAATTCATAATAATATGAACTATGAAGCTGGAGAGACTTCTAAAAAGTTTTGCTAAATGCTGTTGTGAAAGCAGGTCTGTATAGCAATATGCTAAAAGAAAAGAACAGCACCAAAATACTATCTTTACATGATCCCAGTATTTGTGCCTGACTCAAGAGTGAAGCTATATTTTGCTAATCAGCCTGTAACAATTATTGTTTGACAACTGCTGTTTGCTTCAAATAAAGTATACCGAAAGGGATGTCAGTGCCATATATAACTTGATAAAACACTTATTTAAAAGTGTATCTTTGCATATAAATTCTGTCTTCCTGAGAATGAAAATTCAGGGATTACAGAAATAAAGCAACTTCAAGTAGTCTTTAGTTATTTGTTTTTCTGCTTAATTAGGATTAAGAAGTTAAGTCAATTCCCCAACAATTAATAAAAGAATAAAACAAAGCATATTTCACACTGCCCTTCTTTCATATTTGTAACTTACTTGCAGAAAAACTAGACGGAATACATTTGCAAATATACACAATATTTGATGAAACCTTTAAAACCTTAAAAACTTTCTACAAGTTTTTAAAAAGATTTGAGAACAAACATTTGAGAAAAATGTTGAGTAGGTCAGTCCAGAACATTTAAAAATATTCAATCTTTATATTGTGTGTTCTATACTATTCATAATTGCTTTGCACTGAAAAAATAAATTGGATTAATTAAATATGTTTGTAATTATTTTTAAAATGGAAGAAATGGGAACTCAGAAGCATGCTTTAGATTGTATTATAGAGCATGGCCTACAAGCAGCCGAACCATTAATGCTATATAAGTCTTTAGCACATTTCTTGACAAGGGGTCAAAAAAAATTCCTAAAATATTTAGAGGACAAAGAAATTCCTAAGATGTTTCTCCTTAGCAATACATGCAAACAAAAATAGGGTAAGAAATATACCAAGCACTGTTTTGAAACTCTTTCCATCATTTCCCCTGTAACAGTCATAAAATGCATTTTTTTCTGTATAGCATATTAATATGTCCCCCCCTCCATTTTGCTCAGTATTTTGTGTGTACATACTAGGGAGACAGGTCCTGGTATACTAGGCATGTGCTATGGGTTATGTGACTACAAGGGAGGCAGCTTAGAATGAAGCAGTCATTGGCATATTGTATTTTGATGCTGTATTTCTCTTAGGAATATATATGGATAATTTTTTTCCTAGAGTTTTTTTTCCTTGCTGAAAGGGAAATCCAACTTATTTTCTATCTTTCATTGGCTTCTCCCACTACATCAAATGGGATTCTCCCTGCCTCCCTATCTTCCTCTCCCTCTCTTTCTCTCTCCCTTCCTCCCCCTCTGCCTCCCTCTCCCTCTGCCACTCAGAATCATCCTACTGCTAGAAAGACATATCCTTCCAGTTCCCTTCACATCATTTCTTTCCAATATTCTTTTGGATTGGAAAGAATAAAAACTGCATTTTTTCATTACCTGCACTAATAATTTATGATCCTGATTGCATGTTCCACTAATTTTCTAAGCAAATCTATGGACTCAGCAAAACCAGGGACTACTTGTCTCAAAAATAATATTCAAGACACAGACTGAATGAAATTAAATTAGGAAAACTATCTGTTCCAAGCATCAATGTGTAGTTCTATCCATCATGGTTTGGTTCTCATTTGAAATAATGTTTACATGTCTGCCCAGGCATTTAAATATTTTGTCAAATGAGACGTAATTCCACAGAGACCGTGTAGAAGATAATAAGATTCATTGGTAATGCTGTGCAAAAAAATATGTTTGAAGTTCTAATTCAAAGGCACGTCAAACAGCTTTTCCCAAATTTATTTGGAAATCGAGATCGATCTGATTCAATTTGAAGAATCAAATTGGCGCGCGGGCTGGCACATTTATTTTTATTTTTTATTTTTTTTATTTTTTAAAGTGCCAGCATGCCACCCGGCTACAAACCAGGACATGTTTCACTGTATGGCGGGTCGAGGCAGCATGCACTTTAGAGTGCCGGCATGCCTTCCGGGCAGGCCAAGTCCCTCTGAATGGCCGTCCTGGAAGGCATGCCGGCACTTTAAAGTGCATGCCACCTCGGCCCGCCATACAGTGAAATATGTCCTGGTTTGTGACTGGGCGGCATGCACTTTAAAGAGGTGGGCGAGAGGAGCTTGGCGGAGGCGGGTGGGGGCGAGATGGAGAGTGCACAGGTGAAGGAGGCCACATCGGCAGGCCAAGCAGTGGGGAGGCGTGGAAGGCACTGGGCACTCCCGAGAAGCTGATGCTCTGGCACAGGAGGTGCCCCCGTGGCTGCCAAAGATCTGTGCCTCCTCGGGGAAGTGGATAAAGTGGCAGCGGGAGCCATAGGGACACTTGCCGTGCAGGTAGAACTTGTGGCACAGCTCCATCTTTTACTTGGGGTGGTGGCTGATGGAGTGCAGCTCAGATGAGCCGTGGGTGAACTGGTGCTTGGCACCATACTTACAGCAGCCGCTCTAGCTGAAGGTGTGGCACAGCTCCGTCTTGTAGTGGGATGATGGGGCAGGCGCGGTGGGCAGCTTAAGCGGTGGGAAGGCCGGCAGTGGGGGTGGCAGCATTTGGGCAGCCTTGCCTTCGATCAGGCTGACCAAGTGGTCCAGGTGCAGCAGGGGGCCGTGGCTGCTTGCCCTTGGGTTTCCAGGGGCTGCGCAGTGACCACACCGCTGAATCCCTGCTGCCCCGCAGCGCCGCCTCGGAGGAGCAGGCTGAGTGGCCACAGGAGAAGGTGGAGGTGGGCACGTCAAACTCTTCGCTCAGCGAGAGGTTGATCAGGTTCTGGTAGAGGTTCCGGACGTCCAGAATGGAGCTCATGGTGCCGCCTGCTCGTGCTCTGCTCACCGAAAGCAGCACCGATAACTCTGCTTTCTGGCGCTTTCTTTTGCCCACCTGTCAGAACTCAGGCGGGCGAGCAAAAGAAAGTGATTTAGACAGTGGGATGTCGGGGGAGAAGACTGCCTCACCAGCCATAAACCTCACTGCACGTCACTGGTCTTAGCATAAAGAAAGAATTATTATGGAAGGAGACGCTGAACCTTTCTAACTAGATTTCAGGAAGAAGAAGGTGAGGAGAAACTAACACAGATGCATTTCCCCATAGGTCAGGTTTTATCCATATGTGACATCAGGGAAGAAAGAATTTCCCATGGGACTTTCTCTTCAAAGTTGTCTCCACAGAAGACTCAAGCATGAAATTCAGGACTTGACCATAGCAGCTGAGTTTCATATTTATCTATAACACTGAAATGTTATGTTTTACCATAACTACTTTAATACATGTATATCTGAAAGAGAATGTCATATTCTTGATCCTGAGTTAACACCAAAAGATTGAAACTTATTTTGGGTCATACAATGTAGGTATAACATGACAAGCTAAGAAGACAAATGAAAAATGTCCTGAAACTTTAAAGAGGCCTCAGACGGAGTTCTTCAAGCTAAATGTGAAATCATAATTTGCTTTGCATCCCTCTACGATGCATAAGGAAGCATAAATACAGAAAATACAGATTCAATATAATTTCTGATTAGAGCAGTTTTCATGCTCTGTTGGATAACACTTCTTATTCTATTTTTCTCTTGAAGTTTGGACATAGTTCAGACAACTATGATTCATTTATTTCATAAAATTTCTATTTCTTCTCTTTTCCATATTTCAAAGAAGATAAAAATATTTACCTCATATTAAACTGGAATAGATCCTTTTCATTTCTACAAGGTATCAGTAATGTGTGTAGATGTTTACTGCTATGTCAACCATTAGCGCCCAAGAACTTATAAGCCTCCTTCTCTTATACCATCCAATCTATACACTTACGTCAACTTGTATGAACTGGGAGAGTCCTTAAGTGGGTCTGGCTCAACAAGATGGTGATCTGGAATAGGGCACTCTGGGTGACAGAGCCTCAAATAGGAAATCCTCTTCCCAAAGGAAGACGATGATCAGCTCCAAAAATAGCAAGCTTTCAAAAAGAGAACTAAAATTTTATCCCCAGAGTATTCTCGAGGTAATAATTATTCCATAAGCAAGCCATACTTTTCACAAACTATTTACTTACTCACTTAATTTATAACAATTGTTTTAATGTCCAATGTGATTATATATGGTTCTAAGCTTTCTCTCACTCTCCTTTTCTTCCTTTTTTGAATACAGTGCTATGAATGGCTTTAGAAGGAAGAGCAATGTAAAAATGAATTGAAGTAAATAATACAGAATGCATATTTGGATTGGCTGGAGATTGACTGAAAGCTAAAGCTTTTGGCAATGTATAAATTTGCTCAAGTATCAGTGAGTCTGAAAGCAAATGTCTTTAATCTAATCATGACTGAATTAAACCCATAAGTCTTCAATTTAATCAGTAGAAGAAGCACATAAACAATTAAGGCTTTGTCCTCTCTAATCCATTTTTCCTGCATGTAGTATCTCTTCCAAGCTTCAGAGTATAGTTTCTTTTATAGAACAAAAAAAAAGTTTCCTGAGCCAAAGCCTCTTTTTTTTTGCCAAAGTTCACAAACAATAAAAAGAAGGAAGGGTTAGGAAGGAAGGAAGGAAGGAAGGAAGGAAGGAAGGAAGGAAGGAAGTGTTGGAAGGAAAAATCCATCTGGTTCACTTCCAAGCTGGGAAAAAGACATTGGAAACATGGGGACTGATTGAAAGATGGTTTACTGATGAAGTAACCACCAATGACGTGATTCTGGCCAGCTGACAAAATGAAGTTGAGAGTAGGTGGGTTTTATACCTTCTTTGGGCTTTGTATTTGAACTTCCTGTTCCTGTGCAAGAACATGTCCTTTAATATTCTAATGGCTATTATCAGATTTCTATGGGGTCGTGTAGGGGTTATAGCTGGCTCTATAGGCAAAAGAGGAAATGCAAATCCTAGGTGTTTGTCTGAGGTAATCTGGTCAACCTTTGGCTTATTGTTTATCTGAGCTCCTGGGTTTCTGTGACTTTGACATTTGGACTCCTCTGGGGGTGGCACAATGAAGGGGCTTGTGTTCTGAAAGGGTGCTGGGCAATTCCTATTGTGGCTAATGGCTTTCCTCCTGTGTTGGATCTTGGGTAAGGGGCTCTTTCTAATCCTACCATTCTGCCAAGGAGTTTCAAAATATCCTGTCTTGAATGGATTATCAAATCTCTTACCATTTCTAAAAGTTGACTTCCTCAGTTTCTGCTTGGGGGCAGGGAGACTAGTGCTGTTTCTGTCTCCCTTAAGAGCAAGTTTCTCCATTTCTCCCTTTGGAGAAATATAACATCCTGCCTTTTTAATATCCATCAAAATATTTCATTCTTCTAAGGTGGGGGACTTAGGAAGGAAGGAAGGAAGGAAGGAAGGAAGGAAGGAAGGAAGGGCATCTGCCTTTGACTATCATGTTTTATCTTTGTAAGTTGCCCCGATTCACTGAGAATAAGTTGGGCAGCCATATAAATCAATTACCGTAAGTAAACAAATAAATATTAGATCTCTTTGCAACCCTATTCAAACATTGTTGGACTCAATGTACTATCTTTCCAAGCCAGCATGGCCAGCGAGCAAAGTGACATGTAACTTGTTACACAACAATTGGAAGAATTGTTATTTTTCCCATATAAAGGGAAAGATTGCTAAAGAGAATGCAAAACAATCTAAGGAAATTTGTTGCATGTGCTCATGAAGTTATTTGGTGGAATTCTGATTGAAAGAGTAAAAGAAATGCCAATGAACAAAACTTCAGAAGTGTAGGCTGGTTGAAGGCCAAGCAAGGAATGGGCAGGCTAGATTTTTTTAAAAATTTCAGAAAGTTTTTCATAAACATATGAATGTTTATGAGGGCAAAAGTTTATGATGTAAGATGAAAGTCCTTGAATGTGGTTTTTTACATTTAATTTTAATTGAACAAAATCACAAAAAAAGACTCATCCTTCATTACATCTTATAGAAAGTGTGTTGATTGGTTACAGATAACTTTTGTGCATTTCTTCTGCATTACTTATAGTTCATATAAGATTATACACTTTAAATCAAAAATCTTTGTATATCTTACTATCAATGTACCACAATTGTCATTTGACTACAATTATTTGAACATGCTTTTTACCTCAAATCATTCATACTTAAAGACACGACCACATAATGGCATTCATTAGCTATTTCAAAAAAATCCTCCAATAACATTACACCTTTATGACATCTTTTAAGTAAAAGTCAATTAATAAAGTTTCTAAACCTTTCCCTCCCTCCCCCCCCAAACTCACTGTTTAGAATTTATGTACAAGTGACTTTTGCCAATACCATAGCATGTATATATTGTTAAACAATGTCCATTGACATTTCCTTGTTGTTATTATAATTGGCTAAAAATCATCATACTATTTATGTCCCATCTCCTCTCGTCAGACCCCCCCCTAAAAAAACCCTTACACCTTTATAACAAGATCTAAATAAAAATTTGTTAATAAAATTTATAGGTCTTTTTCCCAACTCACAATTTGCAATTTATATCCAAATTTCTTTTACTAGATTGTCAATACATGTATATATCATTAAACTGTCTCCATTATCATTTCATTATTGTTATTATAGTTAATTAGTTGTTAGCAAATAAACATTTGATAACAATCTAAAACAATCTAAGAGTTACAAAATTCCTACTTATTAATCACCAAAATCAGCTATTTTTTATTATCAACTTTCATTGTTAACCTTTCATTGTCAAAACAGTCTTATCTCTCTTGCCAATTGTGGTGTCAGTCTTCTTTTTATTTCCTTCATAAGGTTTTTATAGACTTCTCTCCACACTTTGTTGCTTGAAGGATCTCTCAGGTAATCTCGTTGCCCACCAACTGCTACTAGAATTAGCTTGTCTTTGATTGTCAATCTTGCTCCTGAAAAAAATTATCTTCTTAAGTCCATCATCATTACTATTTTTTTTCTTCTGTGTCCTGGAATCTGGGGTAGAGCTCCAATTGGTTGAATTCCCTTTTCTATATTCCCTTCTTTCCACTTTCACCCACATTTGCTCCATTAATAAATTCATCTATTGTCTTATCTTTATCTTCTATATCTTCATTTTCCCCTTTAATTTTTGGGGCTCCAACCACATCATCTTTTGCTGTGAGGAAGACTAGTCTTTCCAACTTCTTCTCAATTCTCCCACATCCTTCCAATATATTTTGAATTCCAGCCAAGATATTTTGGAATTTTAAGGTTTCCTCATTTGAATATTGATCCATGTTTCCAAAACAGAAGAAAAAAAAACCTAATAGCGACTGCCACTCTAGCCTTCCAAGCCTCTTTTATTTTTTTATTTTAGATTGACTTGAACACAAGTTCAAGGGTTCTGTCCCCCCCCCTTTCTTTCCCCTGCCAAAATAGTTCTGAAAGGAACCTGTGAAAACAGTTCATGCCCTTGGTTCTTTATCAATTCTTGTAAACAAGTTGCAAACCCTTCAGCTACAAAACTGAAAAAAAAATGCCACTCCTGCTTCATGGTGCAGGACACTGACTAGGCCACACCCACCATGGCCACGCCTACCCAGCAACCAGGCAGAGAACCCCTTGCTAAAAATTTTGAAGCCCACTTCTGTATATATTTGATAAATATATATGGTATATTGAAGATGCTAATGTTACAAATGTGTTGATGGTGTGTATGTATGAATATAATGATGACACCATTTTGCTGGCTGCAAACCTGAATGATTTTCAGGAAATATTAGATAGATTGCACAATGCGGTAAGGCACATTGACTTAAAAATTAACATATCAATGATTAAGATAATTGTGTTTGGTAGGAAAAATGACACAAATGTTTGCAAATTATATTTAATTGGAAAAAATATTAAGCAAATAGATGGCTTTGTGAACCTTGAGAGAAAATAGAAAGATGGACAATTTCAAGAGACACTAATATTGATAGAAAACTGTTGAATAGTATGTTGCAAAGAATGATTTCATGTAAAAGGAATAAACAGTGGCTGTGCATAAGAAAGGGAGCTTTTGTTGATATGGAATTGAGAGCTGAGTATTTCAGGAAAAGCAAACAAGTACCTTGGGAATACAGTACTTTGGAAGTGTGAGGTAAAATGAGAAGAAACAGGGTTAAGAATGAATGGACGATGACAAATGTGGATTGCACACAAAAAATGAATGACCAGTACATACTGGATATGTTGGGATGGTTCAGTCAAATAGAGAGAATGAATAAGGTTCAAATTTATAAAACAAATATATTGAATGGGTCAAAAGCAAAAAAAAAATCACAGTTAGAGTATAGAAGATCCTGAGCAGCAGAGAGGACAGAAGTGAAAGAACACATTTTATGAAATGGGAGTATGGATGAGCTGGAAACTGTCAGAGTTTGTTGCAGCAATCACATCCAGAAGCCACACACAGGTAACTGATTCAGCAGGATTCAATAACTTCTTTATATACATAATAACACATAAGGCATATATACAATACCCATGCTGGCTCTTCCAACATGGTAGCAAATATAAGCAAACATAAGCAGAGGAGAGAACAGTTTCAGTTTTAGCTCAGAACAGCAGTTTTTCACTAGTTTTGACTAGTTTTTGAGCTCAGCACAGACTCAGAGTTTTAGTACACAACAGTTGAACTAAGCTCCTTGCTGTCTCCTTGTTGCTCACACAGCAAATGCTGTTTCAGTTTCCAAACAGCCCTCATTGGCTGACCAGTTGCCATGTCTATTCATTGGCTGACCTTGTTACCATGTCTCTGCCAAGTCATGAACTCTCATAAACTGACAGAACCAAGACTAGTTTTCAATGGAGGAAAAAGGACTAGTTTCAAGGATAAAAAGTATCATCAATGGTGTTGATTTAAACTAGACTTATCTATTTTTTTCCCTTGATTCATGCATTTAATTTCTTCTTCACCTTTTCTTAAATCCCTTCTGGGCTTTGCATAACACTGAAGATCTCTGAAGGGGATAACATGATTAATATGTCCATGTGTATGCCAACGCTACGGCTCTATCGCTGTTCTATTAATTTTACTTATTAGCGGCTTGTTTGTTTTTCATTTATTTTCAGGGCCAAGCTGGAAGTGATATTAACTACCTAATTCTCTCTGGCAATTTTGCTTTTTATTGACTAAATAAATGTCATATAGGCAGGGAAGACTTAGCCTAGGACAGCAATGAACCTATTTTGGATAAGAAGCTTTAATCAATTGGTCCGTGTCCATTTTTGTCTCATGGTGGGACTATCTCGGCTATCTGTGTTGGAGCAGCTGTTCTAATTAAAAAGAGAATGTCCCTCCAACACCCCCCCCCCCACATCATTTGCCTGCCTGATTCTCATGCACATCACTACAATCACAATCAGATTTGCATTGGCTTGAATGGGAGAGCAGACAAAAGCCCACAAAGTGGCAACAGCAGTTGTAGAAGATGGATTTCCTGCTCTAATGATGATGTTAAGATTATTAATTTATTTAATACAATTCGGAAGGAATTCATCTGTTAACTGTCAGGATCCCAGGGAGTTGATGGGTTGCTGTAGGCTATTGGCATGCTAGTTGCCCGTTAATGACAACCAAGGGGGCTGGTTGATAAATAGCTTTGTTTATTTGTGTTTGGATTACAGGGTCTAATCTATTATTTGGTTCAAAAGAGCCAAGTTTGTGTTTCTTAAAAAAAAAGCAACAGAAGTGTTGCTGGTATAAAATTGTGTTTTAGCCTTAGCCAGTGTTAGCTTTCTTTTCTTTTCTTTTTCTTAAGAAATGGTTTGCCAGACTATGTACTGTATATTAAGCGCATCTATAGCGGGGCCATATATTAAATTTGACTGAATTCCAATTCCACCCAGTCCAAATTGAAACAGGTTATTTTGGAAGGTTTCTGTAGCTTTCTGAAGATGAATGGAAAGGTTTTCAAACTATTCAGAGTCAGATCTGAAGCACTCTGAAGCTTCATGAACAATTTGGTGCTTTGACGGGAAGGAAGACTGCCTCTAACTCCCCCCCTTCCATTTCTAAATATGGGAAATATCAGCACAAGGAGATCAGGGGTGGGTTCCAGCTTCTGCTAATGCCAGTTCGCTCAGGGACACGCTTTGGGTGGGTACACGCTTTCAGCACATTACACATGCGTGTGCAGTAGTGAAAATGCTTCTGTGCATGCACAAAAAAACCCCAAGATGGTGGTGCCTATGGCGCCACCAATAGAACCAGTTCAGGGGTGTGGCAGGCCAAGTTGCTACCTACTCGGCCGAACCAGTCTGAACCAGTAGGAACCCACCTTTGGAGGAGAGGGAAACAGAAGAGGAATTCAAGATTGATAGGCATAGCTTCAAATTAGGGAAGACTGTTCAAGAGACTATCCAATCACGATGCTTTTGTAATTATTCTCCATATTCTTTGGTTAAAATTTGCTTTCACCCCCATTACATTTTGCTACAATTATTATTATTGCTATATTAATTATTGCACAGTCATCCAGATGTTCAGACTGGTTTTGGCATTTTTGTACATCTATCAAGTCCTTACCAAGGACCTAGAATTGTTGTTGTTATTGTTGTTGTTGTTGTTGTTGTTGTTGTTATTCCTCCATTTCCATTTTTTGAAGAGCTTTGATGGAATAAAAGAGTAGTGCTGTCTCAGATTGCTATATCTTCCTTATTTCTTATACTTCCAACCAATCCTTTTCCTGTGATCAAGATCTATTGTGCCTACAAATTGTAACTAAGTCTATAGAACTATAAATAATTTAGAATCAATTGTAGATATTTTCATAATGATGTCAAAAAATATTTAGATTTCTGAATTTTGCCCTGGAATAGGACACAGGTAAAGCTGGGCAGCTTCTGAATTATTTCCAGAATTGCTGAATGGATCTAATACAGTGACACAAAGCTGAAATCAGAGTAAGTGCAGTAAATATTAAAAATTCTGCTTTAAAAAGTGGAAGAGAAAAGGGAAAGAGTTAAAGCAAAGGTAGCTGTCATACTTAGGGTCTCCTCCACCCCACCTCCATTCAATAGATAGGGACAACAGAAGCCAAACAAAATCAAACAGTAAAGAGCCAATTAGAAATAGGATATTTTTTTAAAAGGACAAGATTGTCTCCTGTCTTTCTTTTTTTCTTTTTGTCTCTTGTGCTTTGAGTTTTGTTCTCCAGAGGAAGCAAGGCAAGATTTGAAGTAAGAAAAGGAGGATAATTCTTCGCAGAAACTGCAAACAACAGAGCCAGATGTAGCGAATTTAAGTTAGGATCCTGAAGCTTAATTGTACTATAAATTCTGCTTTATTTCATGTATTGAAATCCAGGGTCAAAAAAGAAAAAGAAAGAAAGAAAGCTAGATTGGGATAGGTGCTGAACTAGACCTGGGAGAACAGAATATCTAATCCTCCCTTATGCATACAAATTGGTTAGGTGACTTTGAGTCAATCATTCCATTGGGTGATGGTTGTTGGCAAAATTGGAGGCAGGAGCATTATGTACACCATAGCATAAATGTGTGGTTCCACTCTAATTATAAATATATGTTTTAAAAAGTGCTCTGGGGTGAGTGTAAGTGAGAGATCTGGAGGCAAGTCCTTGAGTTGAAAGTGACTGTGATCAACTTCTTCAGACGACAGTTCTTTAATCCTTTTCCATTGCCTTTTCCATTGCCTTTTCCATTGCCTTTTTCTAGGTCATGATAAACATTTAGAATTCTCAATGAACCAGTGACATGTCTTTTGCAAAAGGGATATAGCCTTCACCACATGCCTCACTGCTAAGGAGCCGAGGTGGCGCAGTGGTTAAATGCAGCACTGCAGGCTACTTCAGCTAACTGCAGTTCTGCAGTTCGGCTGTTCAAATCTCACCGGCTCAAGGTTGACTCAGCCTTCCATCCTTCCAAGGTGGGTAAAATGAGGACCCGGATTGTTGGGGGCAATATGCTGACTCTGTAAACCGCTTAGAGAGGGTTGAAAGCCCTATGAAGCAGTATATAAGTCTAACTGCTATTGCTATTGCTATTGCTAGGTGAAATTACTGAAGGAAGAGGCTTGCCAGTTGTCTTCTCCTTGGTAAATGAGTGGCAGAGAGGATTTCTCTGATGTACAATTCCTGGTGGCAATAGATTGATAGATCCTCACCATAGGAGGGTGCAGGCTACAAAAGGAGATACTGTAGTCCAATTAAAGGGGAGCAGCAGAGCATCACAGTCTACCTGCACAGCACCCCATTCTAGGAAATAAAATGGCATGGATCAGTCAAATCTACAACTTGACAAAAACAGAAGAAACAGATGGATTAGTAGTTTGTCTCAATACCCACCTACCATTCTTAGCTCCCAGTGTCTATTTAGCTGTTTCAAGGCAACTTGTTTGAAATGAAGTACATCTATCACGTATCTTGGGATCTGGATCTTAAACAAAGACATGATTCTGATAAGGCACAAAGCCAGGGGAATATTGCTGACCTAATTCGTAGATGAAAGGACACCTGAAGCCAAAGAAGCCAGTTGTCAGTAAAGACCCAGCATGGAACTTTTCCCTTGGGGCAGCATTTCCTCTAAATGAAAGAGTTTTAGAATGTCAGCCCTTGTATATTATCAAAAAGGAAGAACTGCAATCCAGGGCTACAGAAAATTACTTTAATTTTGGGAAGGTCAAATATAAATATATGTAAAAAGGCATCAAGGGCACTCTATGGAGTTGGAGGGCATATCCTGTTAATGGGAGTGAAGAGTTTAGCAGTAGCATAACGAATTCATTGGATAGACATGGAATTCCTTCATTCCTTCCTTCTCCTCTCTTTCTCCTTCATCATGATAAGTTAAACATTTTGCTCTTTTAATAAGTCCTTAATAAACTACTTTATTTGTATTTTCTTTAAAGCTTAAAGATTCATGCAACTAATTATAGTGTGGAGTTTTGGTGGCTATATGAGTGCCATGATGTTGTTCACATCTGTTCTATAACCATCCCAAAAAGAATAAAATAACTCTGAAGCACCCCTTATACAATTTATTATGGTTTGGAATTTGGTTTAACCAAACAAATTACTTTTAAATAGTATACTTCTTAATTGCAGGTAGATTTGCAGTTACTGAAATGCACTTTTTGCTTGTCATTTTTCATTTCTAGAGGAATAGGATATAGAGAAAATAAGGTAACTAGAATGGAAAGAAAAAATCCAGGAATTTATGAATCTCCAGTTTAATTGGAAACTCAACATTTCAATTATTTGAAATGTTGGCCAAGAATCACAAGGAGACAGAAAAGGATTGGAATTAAAGACACTCAGATACCTATAATTTTGTCTGCTTTCTTCTTAGAAATAAATGTTTGAAGAAAAAACCAAGAGTTATATGTCTGTGTGTGTCTCTCCATAAATATTACTGGGCAGTGACACAATTTAACCGTGACCCGTCAAAACCGCGGTCCACAAAAGCGCGCTCGACGAAAGCGCACATTTGACGTCATCACAGCGTGACGAAAAAAATTAAAAATTGAAATAAAATAAAAATTAAAGCAAGCCGATTCACATAAAGGTAAGGGTTAGGTTTAGGGTTAGGGTTAGGGTTAGGTTAAGGGTTAGGGTTAGGTTTAGAGCGTTAGGGTTACGTTTAGCGTTAGGTTAAGGGTTAGCGTTAGGTTTAGCGTTAGGTTAAGGGTTAGGTTTAGGGTTAGATTTAGGGTTAGGTTAAGGGTTAGGTTTAGGGTTAGGTTTAGGGTTAGGTTTGGGGGGGTTAGGGTAAGGTTTGTGCTTTATTTTTACATTTATCGATCACAGCGCAATGTTTTCGTTGCGCTGTGATGACGTCATGTACACGCTTTCGTCGAGCGCGATTTTGTCGTCCGCGGTTTTGTGGTGGAACCAATTTAACCTCTATAGCTTGCAAGACTCTCAAAGTCCTGCCTTCTGAAAAAACAGCTTGAAAAACTGTGTAGCACAAGAAAATTAAATTTGAAATGATGCTTCCCCAGGTAGCTATTCTACTTTGTTTTGTGAGATGTTTATAGCAATTTGTTCTCATCTCTCTTGATTGCTACCTGCAGCTAGCTGATGACTGTGTGGTCATAGCAATGAGGTCCATTCTCTGTGTTCTTTTCATTAAAGCTTTCTAGGCTTTACTTCCAGGAGTGTTTTCAAGTGCTGCTGCTGTGAGTTATAAAAAGGAACACAATAAGTTACTCTTCTTAAAGAACTTCTGTTTATAAGGTCATGATTAACTTTTATAGACACTTGAACAAACCACTTCTTATCATGCAGCAAGATAAAGCTGGCTGGTTCAGGGACAGAAATGGAGTGGAGATATAGTTTAAAGAAAGGCAAGGATTTAAATATGCAGGTGTGGGAAGATTTTTTTTAAATGCTGGGCATTAGATATGGGGGAGAATGGTAGCATCCTTTGGGGGTGTATTTCCAATAGCAGTTGCAAAATGACTAAAATGTACCCTGCTCTTCTAATCACATGAAAAGCAGCACAATTTTGTTTGACTGCTAGATAACTGGTTTGGATGCTTATAATGTAAGGAGAGCCAGTTTTGTATAGCGGTTAAGGTGTTCACCTTAGAAACCAGGAGATGGTGAGTTCTAGACCCACCCTAGGCATGAAAACTGGCCAGATGATCTTGGGTGAGTTACCCTCTCTTAGCCCAACCTCGAAGGATTGTTGTGGGAAAAATAGGAGGAGGAAGGTATGTTGGATATATTAGCCACTTTGAGTTTTTATAAAAAATAATAAGGGTGGGATACAAATAAATAAATATACACATACTAATTTCAGCCTTAAATCTTTTCTCAAAGGCTACATTTTCAGTCCAACCATTCTAACAATTCTTTGGCTGCATGAATTGTATGGGATTTTGTTTATTCACTAGTCTTCAATCACTGAAGTTGCTAAGTGGAAGATTTGCTAAGTGAGTTTTGTCCCATTTTACAACTGTCATTAAGTTCATAATTGCAATTGTTAAGTTAGTAATATGGTTGTTAAATGGTAAAAATGGTAATAAGTCACTTTTTTCAGTGTCATCGTAACTTTGAACGGTCACTAAATGAACTATTGTCAGTGGAGGACTACCTGTATTTAAATTTCTGCAGAATACATTAAACACAAATAGCACATTAACATTTTCTGATATATTTTTTTTATTTCTTCCACTCCTTTCCTCTAATGTTTCCTTCCCTGCTTTAAAACATAATCCAGAGAAAAATGGGCATATGTGACATCATATCACTGGGGATATAGCTCAGACTCTAAATCAGTATTCTAGGTCTATTTCTATAAACCTAATTCACTGCACAATAGATTGAAGATTATTTAAATCTTCCAATGATTATTTTAATCATCCCACTGTACTGTTTGCCAGACAATGTAGTCTAGAAGGAGGGATGGAGAGAGAGGGAAGGAGGGAGGAAGATTATCATCTCATTAACAAATCTGGCAGCATTATACTGACAGTAATCACATTTTGAATCCTTCTTTGGAAACCTGCATTTCCAAGCAGCACAAGGACTAATAGAATTGGTTGTAAGAATATACGTGAATAGCTTTATCAGAACTATCCTATAATTTCATTAACATTGTCCCAGACAATGTACCAGACTAAAGGGGCTTTTTTAGTATTTGCTATCTATAGCAAGAATGAAACACCAGAACTATTGGAACAAAGAAGAGTAGAATAACTCAAAGAACCTCATCATAAAGCAATATATTTTATAGTTTTTGTTGGTATTTGGGTCTAAGCAAGCAAATAAAAGTAATTTTCTTTTGGTACTGCATACAGATCACTAGAAAGGCAAGATTAGAGATGTGCGACTCAGCTATCTACGTCCTGTTGCTTTTTGGATGCATTCAATTACAATTCTTATGTTTTATAATAATACATATGAATCCTAGTATTGTGGCCAGTGGTGGAATTCAACCCATTTAACAACCAGTTCACTGAAAATGTGAGTGCATGCACATGTGCGGCTTCCGGCACGTGAAGGGTCAACCAAGCAGCCTTTCGGGGCCTGTTCTGCTCCATCTCTGCTCTCCAGGGCAGTGGCTGCTTATCTCCACTGCTGCTGTTGCTGGGAGAGAGCGCGTCTCTTATACAACTTAGCAGCTGTGAGCTATGAGCTGCTGATTTCCTCTAAGTCTCATCTGGAAAATGCACAGCACAGAGAAACAGCAATAACAGCCGAGCGGGCGGAGGCCTTGGGCAAGGCCGGAGCCAGGGAATGGTGCATTCCCTGACCTAACCAAGGTGGGCAGTGAGCGGGTGGCAGCTCCATGGCAAGGCTGGAGCCAGGGAATGGTGCATTCCCTACCCAGCTGAGGTGGGCGGCAAGTGGGCAGAGGCTCTGGGGCATGCCAGAACCAAGGAATAGCATGTCCCTGGGCTGCAGCCCTAGGGGTGAGCAGGAGGCATGCTTTGGTGAGCAGAGAAGGCGAGGCACAAAGATTATCTGGACCGTATGAGGAAGGGAAGATAATATGTAGGGCAAGGTGGGGCAGGGAGGGGTGGGCAGGGCTAGTCAGTGGTCAATTTTACCAGTTCTCTGCTCAAAATCATAACAACCTGTTTGCCCAAACTGGTGAACCAGCTGAATCCCACCTCTGATTGTGATCCATCACTTCTCTAGGATACTTGGTTGGCAAAAGCTACAGATATGCTTGTTTGCATGTTAATATACTGTGCTGTTATGAGCATTATGAGTTCTATGGGGCCTCCCATTAGCTCCTCACCACCTACTTTTTTCTACTTGTGAGGTTGATAATTCACTGCAAGTTGCTGTTATAGAAAGAAGAATATTAGAGTTTAATTAAATTATGCATGAAGTGAAGGAAGATTTTTCTATATTTTCCAGATAATGCTGGAACACTTATTCAATTAGTGAAACTGAATAGTAACTAAACATTTCTTACCATAAGCTATGCTGGGAGTAGAAGTCCACATATCATACAGGTGTTGAGAATGAGAAACATTGCTTTAAGCAGTGAGATATTATAGATGTTGTGGGTGGTCTTTCATTGGAGGTGTTAAGAGTTTGGACAGCCATTTGTCTGAAATAATAGATGGTCTCTTGCTTCAGCAGGGAGTTTGGACTAGAAGTCCTCCAAGGTCCCTTCCAACTCTGTTATATATTGTAAAGCAGTCAATTTCTATCATTCAGGCAGATGTTGTATATGAGTTGCCCTAATTGTAATAAGACACTTCAAGCACTATATCATACTAATTCATTAACAATTGAAGAACCAATTGCTTTTATTTTGGTCAGAGGCAATTACCCTGTTGACTTTCCATGACATAAGATATCAGCCACTTATGAAAGGATTAGATTTATTAAAGGAACATTGGTTAATTACAAGCAAATTGTCTCTGTTTAGAAATAAACTGTGCAATGATATAAAATCATTCTTTAAAAGACAATGAACCTCTTTGTACTTTTTGATGAGAACTGTATTATCATGCCCATCTCATTCTTCAAGGCTTCTCACTGAAATCTGATTGGCCATTGTAGGAAAATCAACATGCAGCAACAATGCATCTAAGATTATACCAACAATGCTTTGTAATACATGCAAGGAGAAAATGTTGAGAAAGAAGGAGAGGAAACTGCTTCTGTAACATTTGTCTAGAGTAACTCTGAAGACTGAAAGCTTCCAATTCCAAAACTCATGAAAATGATAATTCTAAACCAGTCTTTAGAAACCAATTTTCCACCATTTCCTAAAGACAAAAGAGAGATAAAATAAGGAATCAGCTTTATCAGCCAAAAGGCAACAGAAATCCAGGTCTCTGGAAACTGTTTTAAAAGATTGGCCAAAAAAAAAAAAGATTTGGAATCTTTTAGACTTCTGTTTATAAATGGAAATTAGTATTCCTTTGGATTCCACTTGTTGCTGCAGAGAAAGTCAAGTGAATAGGTTGTGGTAGCTGCTGTCCTTCTATTTATTCTAACCACATGATGCTCTGGGAACCTAAAGGAAAAGCAGATGAGAATTATCTGGAGCAGCAGCAAAAGAATCAATGGCGTTTCTGGTAGTTTTGCCTTTCAATGGTAGGATTCAGCCAGTTTGCACCACTTCAGTATAACTGGTTGTTAAGTTTCTGAGCAGTTTAGTGAACTGGTTGTTGGAAGAAATCATTAGGGCAGAGAACCGGTTGTTAAATTATTTGAATCCGTCCACTGCTTGCGATACAGCTATATAAAAACCATATTGCAACCGCTTAGAAGTCATGGTCTCCATCTCAGAATTCCTATCCTTAATATAATAACCCCGGTGTTATCTGAGATTCTTTGTTATCACTCCATTTCTTGTGTTTGATTCCTTGACTAAATGGAGCCTTGTGAAAATCCACTTTCCAACATTGCAGCAGTCAACAAAATGTCTTCTCAAGGTGTCATTTTCCAAACATTATTCCATGCTATATTTGTGCAGCCATTTTAATCAGCTTCTCTAATACAAAGAGGGAACGGTCAAATGAAAACAACAGAAGTGTTACTGGGTTTGCTCCTATTTAAAAATTAGCTTAATTCATTTTGCTGTATTGATGACTGAACAGCAGCTAAGCAAGATAAACCTTCAAAGTGGTAAATGTGAATGATGTAAATCTCAAGTCACTTTTTAAATCTACTTTTTAAGACACAAGTTTGTGGTACAAACTCTTAATCCTGAGGAGGTGGAATATTTAACAGTTTGATAGTTTTAGGTGTTATTATTGTCAGCACAATCATGTAATATTATGACAATGCAGCTCATTTTCTAAACTTATCTAATTGTTCTCAAATGCAGTTAGAAAGCTGCTACTTCTTCTTTGAAATTCCTATTTTGCATGGTATTGTGGCTTTTTTTTTTTTTTTTGCATACACAATTCTGTAAGATTTCCCTATACTTGGTCAGCGCAGGGGTAGGTTCCTGTCAGTTCTAACCTCTTCTATAGAAGAGGTTCCACAAATCTACCGTGCCATTTAGAACCGTTCCAGCTCCCTCCCCCCACCCGTCCACACATCATCAAGATGAAGAGAGAGAGGAGGAATTCTAGGAGTTGAAGTCCACAAGTCTTAAAGCAGTCAAGTTTGAACATCCCTGGGATTTTTTTCTAAAGAGTTAGGGGTGCAAGGGTCTTGTAACTTGACAGCTTTAAGACTTGCACACTTCAATGCCAGAGTTCCTGAGCCAACATGATTGGAGGAGGAATTCTGGGAGTTGAAGTCCACAAGTCTTAAAGCTGTCAAGTTTGAACACCCCTGGGGTTTTTTTCTAAACAGTTATGGGTGCAAGGGTCTTGTAACTTGATAGCTTTAAGACTTCCGTGCTTCAAATGCCAGAGTTTCTGAGCCAACATTTTGGTTGCTAAGCAAGAGTGTTGTTAAGTGAGTTTCACCACATTTTACAAGTTGGCCACACTCACCAAGTCACATGATTGCCAAGCCACCTCCACTCAGTCAAATGACTGGTAAGCCACTCCCACCCAGTCACATGGCCGGCAAGCCACTCCCACAAAGCAGGCCACACCTACAGAAGAGGTTCTAAAAAATTTTGAAACCCACCACTGGGTCAGTGCTACTATTTTTCTTTCTTTCCCTCTTGGCCTTTTGTAGAAACTCCAAGAGGTGATCTTGTGAACAAGGCTCATTATCAGGTTAGCAAGCTTGATATGTATCTGCTGATTAGGCCTACTCTTCAATTTGCAGTAACAGATAAAAGCTAAATTAAATATGGGGTATAAAGAACAATTTTAACAGTTGCTTAAGCAATTAAGATCAGCAATTGAGATGATCTCAACAAGCAGTGAAATAAATCATATAGAAAGACGTATAACTTAGATTTAATGTGGCTCTTTGAATTGTTCCAATATCCACTGACAGTTGAAGTCTTTACTAATTGAGTTATCAGATCTGATTCAAAAGCAGCAGTGTGTAGCACATTTGAGGAGTCAGATATGGAGTTTACTAGTATATGTAGTACTGTTTTAAAGTCAGCTTTTAAAGAAAAGGTTCTTATTAAAAAAATGTCTTGGACATTATTTATTTTAGCGTATGGCATGGACTAGAAATATATATTAATATTTCATCTAGATTAGTAGAACCCAATAAAATATAAATGTTAAAAATATCTATGTTCAAATAGCAATGTCTAGGCCAGTGATGGCAAACCTTTTTTTGGTTGGGTGCCAAAAATGTGAGGGCAGGCATGAGATATCATGCACACTTGCCAGCATGCATAATGCAAAGCATGTCCCCACATGTGCATGGATGCACAAACTACCCCACACTCTCCCCCATGTCCCTGCACTGCTTGCCTACAAGCTGAGTTTGGTATTTCCTGGGGGGGCAGGGGAGGATGTTTTTGCCTCCCCAGGCTCCAGGAAAGCCTCCAGAGCATGGAGAAGGTGAAAACAGCCTCTCTCAGCCCCCTGGAGGCCCTCCAGAAACCAGAAATGGATCATTTCCAAACTTTCATTGGGCCAGTTTTTTGCCCCCCCCCCCCCAAGGCTCTGGAGGCTTTCCTGAAGCCTGGGGAGGATGAAAACAGACTCCCCCAGCCCTCCAGAAGGCCAAAAATCAGCTGGCTGGTGTGCATGTGCGCTGGAGCTGAGGGCTCACATGCCTCACGTGCCATAGGTTCACCATCACAGGTCTAGGCCATCTAATCATTGAATTGCCTCATCATTTATTTATTTTTTTTAAAGTGAGACGCTGGATTGGTACCGTATATACTCGAGTATAGGCCGAGTTTTTCAGCCCACTTTTTGGGCTGAAAAAAGCTGCCTCGGCTTATACTCAAGTCAGTGAAAAATTTGCCCAAATGGAGGAGAAAAAGGGGCGCCCCTTTTTCTCCTCCATTTCGGGACCCAGTGGAAGTTCTCTGCGCGAGGTGAAATGGCCGGCAGCAGCCTCACTCTCCTGCCGTGGCTTCCGTTTCAGTCGCGCAGAGAACTTCCACTCGCTTCCCGGGCTTGTGTTCTGATGAGGGGGAAAGAGAGGACTTTCCTTACGCCCGCATCAGAGCTGGACGTAAGGACTTTACCCCATTGATGAGGCGGGCGGCGCGGATTGTAGCAAGGACGGCCGCCGATCGCAGCCTGGCTGCGCTGGCGGGGACGGGCGGGCGGGGTGGGATGAGACTCCCCACTCGCCAAGATGGTAGGACTCCAAGTCCCATCCCCTCCACCCGTCCCCACCAGCACAGCCCCTGCCGCATCAGCCGGAATCTAATTTCCCCCTCATCAGAGCTCGGCGCGGATTGTAGCAAGGACGGCCGCCAATCGCAGCCCGATTGCGCCAGGGGGTTCCGCTGGTTGAAAGAAAGTCCTTCTTTGCACCAAGCGCTTTTCCCTCCCAACTAATTATAACTAATTATATTAATTAGATAGATCAGTGTTTCTCCACCTTGAAGACTTGAAAATATGTGGACTTCAACTCCCAGAATTCTGGGAGTTGAAGTCCACACACTTTCAAGTCTCCAAGGTGGAGAAACACTGAGATAGATGATCCACGGTGTTTATTTTTGGAAAAAAGCGCCTCCTGCTCTGGACTGCCGGGAACGCGATCGCATCTCTCTCTCTCTCTCTTCCCCCCACCCCCGGCTGTTCCCACCCGGGAATGTTCTGGCGGGCTAGGCGGAGGGTGCGTGTGCGTGCATGTGTGTCAAGGGTGGGGAGGCTAAGAGGGCGAGGTGAGATCCTGGCGGGGACCGCATTTCACCTGCCGAGCTTCCTTTTCCCCCGTCTTTTCCTCCGCTCGCCGACTTCCTTTCTCCCGTGGCTGACAGGTGGGTGGGTTTCCCTCCTCCTCCTCCCTGCTGGACGTGGATCTGCGGCGTGGGTGGCCGTCCTTGTTGCCCGCCGGCAGCAGGTCGCGGCAAAGAGAGGGAGAGGGAGAGAAAGAGAAATGCCGCCGCTCCCCGGCTCGCCTCTTTTTCCCGGGATCGCCGTGATGCTTTGAGTTTTCCTTCTGCGGAGGTGGGGTGGAAAGAAGAAGAAGTGGGGCCCTTCCCCGCTTCTTCTCGGACTACCTAAGCGTTGGGTGCGCTGTCCCCATCTGGGAAAGTAGTGCTGACTCATCAGGTGTCTGGGAACGGGTGGGGCTGAGGAGCGGCTGGGGGTGGGGGGGTGTTTCACAGAGCGGCTGGGGGTGGGGGGTGTTTTACAAAGGGATGAGGTGGACTGAATTACCCCCTTGTATCTGCTGCCTTGTTTAGTGATTGTTTTGTTTGCAGCTATAATGATGGTGAAAAAGACCTGTAAAGCAAAGGAAAACTGAATAGGATCCTCAGCCCAGTCACAGTTTCATTTAACAACCATTTAATGACCAAGATACTAGTCCCAGTTATGTTCACTAAATAAGGATTATCTGTAAACTGTTCTTTTGGTATCCACGTATGCAAAAGACTGATAGCTGTAGGAGATGACCAAGCTGAGCCCAAGGGAAGGGTCAAACACATCAATGGCCAACGTAATTGTTTCAGGGTTCATTTTATTTACACCAAATATAATTCATTTAAGAAATTGGACAGCACATCCTTTATTAGTTTCAAATTCTTTCTTTAAAGATATCCATGGTGGAATGTAACATGCTGAAAGGAACAGTGGCAATGGGATGCTTTTGTGGCCCTTTGGGATAACCAAGAAATAAGTGTGTGTGTGTGTGTGTGTGTGTCAGAGAAGAATTTTTAACACAGGTATGTTGTACATGCATACATTTGGACAAACTTTGCAGAAATCTCCTCTTTTTTAAGTTTTATTTGGCATCATTCAATAGAGCAAAGTCTGAAAATGAAGCTGCATGCTACTGTAGGAGTCCAACAGTTTAGCAAATAAAAAGAGAACTTAGTGTTCCAGGGAGATGAATTTAAACTGCATGGAGATGAGGTGAGTGAAGTATTTCATTGAATACACCGGTATTGTGTGATAATAATTTGTTATCCAGAGCAAATTTTTACAATGGCTACTGTATATTTAATGGGCACAGGCAGGCTGTATATGTTATTCAATGGGCAATGGCAGGCTGTAATTAATGGACACAGGACAGGCTGTATATTCAATGGGCACAGGCAGGACACTGGTAGAATGTATATTATGAGCCTATGAGTTTTGAAGGATTTTAACTCGTGTTTTAGCTTGGTTGCTGAATGAGCTAAGGTTTTTGTACTTTTAAAGTTATTGTTGATACCATATTGTTTTTATTGACCCTCTTTTCCACTTACAGAGCTAGTTTACTGTTTTTCTTTGAAATAAATATTCAAAAACATTATTGGTATCTATTTTTATTTTTGAAATTTACCGGTAGCTGCTGCATTTCCCACCCTAGGCTTATACTCGAGTCAATAACTTTTCCAGTTTTTTGTGGTAAAATTAGGTGCCTCGGCTTATATTCGGATCGACCTATACTCGAGTATATACGGTATATGCCTTCAGTTTATAGCCGATCACAATGTGAATTACAGTATGAAGTGGAACCCTGCAGTCACACTGTGGGGCAGATTGTATCATATGCCCACTTATACAGAGTCCTGGCAGATGTTGTGTGAGGTATGGATCCTATTCAGCGTTGTCCATTGCTGATGTGGTAGTTCAAAACCTTTTTTGTGAGATCATTTATATGTCTTCTATTGTCTTGTCAGTATGAGTAACTAGACAGAGAATTGAGAACAGAAGCATTTTTAAACAATGTATTTGCTTATTTTGGGATATTCTCTTCAAAACCGAGAGCTCTAGTATCAGTTTAGGACCATGATGTTCACATTGAACTCATTCATCTTTTCAGGATTTGTTTTCCCCAACTCATCATTTCTCATCCAATCCATTGCTACCAATGACCAGCTATTCAAGAAAGGCATGCTATTACTTCAAGATGTTTCAGAGAAATAAATGGGGAAGTTATCAGCAAGCTGATAGCAGCTGCATTCAATTCTCCTGATGATCTTTCCCATTTTATGTGCATATTGAAAAACACTAGAAAGAGAATTGAGCCTGTGGATATTTTGGACAACAACATACACAGCTGATAGCTATGGCTGATGGGACTTGAATATCAACAAGCTAACAGGTTGTAGTAGGAGATTCTTACCTTGGTCAATGAGTTGAACTAGATGCTTTCCTAAGTTCATGTTTATTCATGCTAATATTAAAATCGAACAAACAGATAGAGCAAACTACAGGGAATGGAATTTATGTAAGAATTCTGGGGAAGGGGATTGTTTTTTCTCCATTCATGGATACAACTGCTATGGAATGCCTTCTCCCAGAGCTGTAATGGGGATTCAATTTCATTCTGGTTCCTTGTTAAAACCTATTTATTTTTATAAAAATATATTAAAAATAACTTTTTCCACTGAAAATTGTTCTGCATATGCACAGAACCAAAAAACAAGATGGCGGCCCTGTAGGAGAACTGGTTTGAGGGCGTGGCAGGCATGGGTGGCTGCTGGTTCCAGCAACGAAGGCTGCCAAGTTACTACTGATTCAGCTGAACTGGGCCAAACCGGTAGGAACCCACCTCTGCAACATAGTTATAGGATTACCATATCTAGTTGATTTTCTCTTTATTCGCTTTTGACCATTACAACTTCTGTTTTTCTTTTAATAGTATTCCACATGAAAATATATAATGTAGAAATTAATAGATTAAAAAGCAATAAGTCATGAAAACAAGAAAGTGGGACAAAGGCAGGAAATAGACATCAAAAGCTTGTTACTTGTTGTGTACTTCAGTAAACTGTGAAATAATAAGTCTGTAATATTATTGTACACACTGAAAACTTTTGTCATACTTGTAGAAATATTGGGATACTAAAATCCAGTTTTTAAGTCTGTATTCCAGAAACACACCACCTGTTATATGGATACAAGAGGCCAAGTTAATGTTTTACAAATAATTTTCAGATCCTCCAATTATTTAAAGATGCTAGAACTAATTTTACATTACATATTTTATAGTTTCCTGGACTACAATAACAGGTTTCTGCAATTTTCTTTGCTCAAATTTTACGCACGATACTTCAGCTGGAGAGCATTTCAGAATATGTCTCATTGTTCTTCAGTTCTTTGGGGCTACACTCCATACAGCATTTACAGTATTTTCTCTGCATTTCAAGGCCATATATACATGTAGCTCTTGACTTACAACCATTCATTCAGTAATTGTATGAAGTTACAACAGCACTGAAAAAGTGAGTTAAGACTGTTTTTCATGCTTAAAACCATTGCAGCATCCCCATGGACATGTGATCAAAATTCAGATACTTGTCAACTGGCATGTATTTATGATGATTGCACTGTCCCAGGTCATGTGATCACCAGTGACATGCGGTGAGGGTTATGCCTGGTGAGGCTCAGCTGGGCATCCTTTTGCGAAGCAGGGCAGCGTTCAGCCTCAGCGGTGGGGGGGGGGGAATTTGCATCGCGGGAGCCGCCAAGCGCCCGGGTCTGCAGCAAAGGCGCTTGGCGGCTCCCACGATACAAAGTGCCCGGCCGCCCACCCGCTGACCCGGCCTGTGGCCGCTGCTTCTCCAAACTCCGCCGCTGGAAGTCTCGGATCGCCTCTGGGGGAAAGCTGAGTGAGAAGCAGAGTGAAGCTTCTCCGTGGCCTCCTGGCACCGGGAGGCCGCGGAGAAGCTTCACTCCGCTTCTCACCCAGCCTTCCCCCAGAGGCGATCCTGGCCTTCCAGCGGCAGAGCCTGGAGAAGCAGGCCGGGGCAGCGGGTGGCAACATCGGGGATGGTGGGGCACTTACTTTGCATCGCGGGAGCTGCCAAGCGCCCAGGTCTGCAGCAAAGAGGCAGCCTCCTCCTTCTCGCCCACTCCTCTCTCCTCTGAAGCACGCCCCGCCCAACATAAGCGTGCTCAAGAAGACACGATTGGCTGCTTCCAAATCAGGAGGCGGGAGAATTAGTGCCTCTTTTCCATCTGAACTTCTTTGCCTTTTAACTCTTTATTAACTTTTAGAAGGCGAAAAATTCCTTATGGAAAAGAGGCCCCGAGTTCTCTCGCCTCCTGCTTTGGTTAACACTAAGCAGACACCAAGCCACTGTGACCTGGAATCTGGTAGCAACTATCTTGGCTTTAATTATTTTTAAAAAAATTTAAATTTCTTTTCTTTTCCTGAGGAGAGTGGTGAGGCTCCGCCTCCCTTGCCTCTAGTGACTGCACGTCCCTGGTGATCACTTTTGTGACCTTCTGACATGCAAAGTCAGTGAGGAAGCCATTCACTTAACAATTGTGTTCCTGACTTAACGATTGTAATGATTCACCTAACAGCTATGGTACAGAAGGCAATAAAATGGAGCAAATCTCACTTAACAACTGTCAGCCACAGAATGTTGGGCTCAATTGTGGTTGTAATTCAAGGACTGCCTGTACTCGATTGTATTTTTCACCTTGAATTCAATTGTGCTTGCCCAATTTCCCAAACATTTTGTCCTTCCAGGTGAAGTTGGTTTTAGTCCCTATCACACAACTGATCCTTCAAAAAAAATATATAATTTGTGAGTCAGATATCCTTGTGTGATGGTAGATATTTTCGATGAGTATTGGTTTGTTTATTTTTGTTTTCTTCTTACAACCATCTCAGTGATCTGCAACCTCATGTACTGCCGCACAAAACAGGAAAGGGGATGAATTCTCTCATGATGTTTTCTCTTGGATTTTAAATGAAAAATGGGAATTCAAAGAAGGTAAAAGCGGCTGGAAGATGATAACCTTCTGCAATTCACCTCTCTGCTACATGTAATAACCCAATAAATGCAAGACTCCCATATCCCTAGTGAAACAATTCAGTTGAAGTTTCTCCAGTGTTGGGGATGGAAAAAACTAAAAGCAGAAACAATCTATCTTTAATAAAATAAATTAAATCAGCATGCATATAAGTATAGCATATCCTTGCCTCTACTTATACTTAGGTGTATGTATGTATGTGTGTGTGTTTTAATTTGTAAATAATATATATATTATTTTTATATATAAATAATATATTTATATATATTCAAATTAAACCTAATCAAAATCTCTATAAGAAATCAAGAAAAATATCACACTTTCCTTGCCTGTACATGAATCATTCTAGCTTGAGGGCAGAAAGGATGGCAACTATAGGTAGTCTCATCTTGTAAAGGATTATTTTTCTCCAGCCTTTATAGTAGACACTTGATTCTGATGAATAATTTAAGTTTCATGCCAGGTAGTCTGTGTGTTGTAGTTTCAATCTGGAATACTTATCATAAAAAAATAACATTGCATAAATAGACTAAAAGCAGCAATTGCTGGTGTTTCTTCCTAATTTTTTTAACCATTGGCCAGAAAGAATAGGGTAGTAATGCAAGTAGCTTGCATACATTAAGATGAAAGAAATGATATTTTCATTCATAACTTTCCCTAAGGTGACCAGATTTTCAGATTGGTAAAGAGGGACACCTTTGACGGGGGGGGGGGGGGAGCTTGATTAAAAATTTTATACGGATCAACAAAAATTTTCATACAACGCAAAAATAGTATTGTAATGTTTTTTTTTATTTCAACATAACTACAATTTACAAATATAAATTGTAACTGTTGCCAAACATCCAAATTTTGATCACGTGGCCATGAGGATGCTGCAACAGTCGCTAAGTGTGAAAATGGTCGCTAAGTGTGAAAATGGTCATCAGTCACTTTTTTCAATGCCATTGTAACTTTGGTCACTAAGCCCATTATACCACCTTTCTTGCCACAGTTCTTAAGTGAATAAATGCAGCTGATAAGTTAGTAACATAAGTGAATCTGGTTTCCCCATTTGACTTTGTCAAAAGGATATGACCCCAGGACACTGAAACCATCATAAATACGAATCTGTTGCCAAACATCAAAATTTTGATCGTGTGACCATGAGGATGCTGCAACGGTCACTAAGTGTGAAAATGGTCGCTAAGTGTGAAAATGGTCATCAGTCACTTTTTTCAATGCCATTGTAACTTTGGTCACTATACCACCTTTCTTGCCACAGTTCTTAAGTGAATCTTAAGTGAAGATGTTATATCTTAAGTGAATCTTAAGTCTTAAGTGAAGATGTTATACAGTAGAACCTCTGGTCACGAACGCTTCTGACCAAAATATTCACATTCTCCCCGCTGCTGATTTCCCCTTCTGCACCATTTTTTTTGTAAGTGCCACATTTCCAAAATTAGGTTTGATTCATGACCAAATCAGTTTGCGACCAAAGTTATAGAAAGAATTATGGTTGTGACCAGAGGTTCTACTGTATTCATGCCTTTACATACTCTATATCACCTCAAAATGTTGCACAGCCTTCATAAGTTTCTAATACAGATAAAATAAAATACAACATCAAAACCATAAAAAAGTAAAATTAACATGGCTGGAAAATCCTATTCCTGTCTTGCTATTATTATTGACACACTCTCACGGTCCCCCTCTATCCCCCCCTATCTCTTGCTTCCTGCGGCCCGCTGCCTGACTCTTTGGTGCGCTGGGGCCCTTTGAGAACGTTGGGCCCGACCACTTAATGGGACGCCATTCCCCCCCTCTCCTTCTTCCATCTGAGGCGAGTTCCTTTTCCTCCTGTTTTTCGATCTTTGGAAAAGATACTAAGGGGGTGGTTGGGAATGAACCCATGCATCAGGCCTTGTTCATCATGGTTGACCTCCTGGCTCTCACTACTGCAGCTGACACTCGAACTTACTCTATCTCTCAGTCACCTCCCCCCTTGGACTATATTGAGCTCTCCAGAAGGGCCTCCCTCAAGGTGTGGCCCTCCCCTAGGAGAGGGCAGAAGACACCCCTGGACTTACATTTCTATTTTATACTATACTGGACTCTCTACCGGCTTTGATTGATAACATAAGCCCAGTACGGACTCTGTGAGCCAGCGCAATTTTTAAATTGGTATGTTAAGTGTATGGGACTGGATGTGATAGTGTGAATGACCCACTTTTTATTATTAATATTGCTGTATTTTTGTATTTTTGTGTTTTAACTATTGCGTGGGGATTGTCTGTGCGTGTGCCTGAGTATGTTTGATTCGGAGGACCTGCCAGGGAATGCGGGGGTCACCGGGGTGGTTGGGAGGACTATGCCCACGGGAGAGGGTTGGAGCATTGCGGTCATAACAGGGAGAGGCAGATACGGTGGGGACTTTAGGGCTGGCCATTACCGGGGAAGGAGGGCTCGCTACATCACAGAGATCCCTCCTTCGGCCCTATGAGTCCCACTCCAAGGTCAGATGGCGTGAGTAATCAGGACCCTGGGATCAGGCTGTTGTTGCTAAATGCCAGGTCTGTTGTTCACAAGGCTCCCCTCGTCCGGGACTTAATTTTAGACGAGAGGGCAGACCTGGCATGTATTACTGAGACATGGCTGGGCACGGAGGGAGGAGTCCCCCTCGTAGAGATGTGCCCAGACGGGTTTCAGGTGCTTCATCAGCCGAGAGCCCAGGGAAGGGGTGGCGGTGTGGCTATCGTTATCCGGGAATCTTTAGCACCTTGTAGGATCCCTGCTCCGGAGCTTGTCGGGTGTGAGTCCCTGCTGGTGAAGTTGGACCTCAAGGGTCAAGCGGGTCTGCTGCTAACGTACCTGCCTCCCAACTGCGTTGCAGCAGCCCTCCCCTCGCTCCTCGAGTCGGTAGCCGAGCTAGCAATTGAGTTCCCCAAGCTTATGGTTTTGGGGGACTTCAATTTGCCTTCGCTCGGTGAACACTCTGATGGAGCGCAGGAGCTCATGGCTTCCATGACAGCCATGGGCTTGACCCAGGTAATTCGGGGCCCAACCCATTCAGCGGGTCACATGCTCGACCTCGTATTTCTCTCGGAGCAGTGGACTTGTGATCTTGGTCTGAGGGGTAATGAGATCATACCCCTGTCGTAGTCAGACCACTGCCTACTGAGGCTTGATTTCCGGAGGCCAAAGCCCCACCGTAGGGAGGAGGAACCGACCAGGTGGTTCCGCCCCAGGCAACTTATGGACCCTTTGAGGTTCCAGACGGAGCTTGGGGTTATTCCTGATACTCTCGCCCACAGTTCGGCGGAGACTCTGGCTGCCGCCTGGCACTCAGCAGCATCAGAGTCCCTTGACCTGATTGCGCCACTACGGCCCCTCCGGGTCGGCAGATCCCGGAGGCCTCCTTGGTTCACCGAGGAGCTCCGGGAGAAGAAGCGCCGGAGGAGACGCCTAGAGCACTTGTGGAGGTCCGATAAGTCTGAAGCGAACCGAGCACTTCTGAAAACATGCACCAAGGAATACATCAGGGCATTGAGGACAGCTAAAAGAACACATATTGCCACCTTGGTTGCGTCCGCCGAGTCCCGCCCAGCCGCCCTGTTTAGGATAACCCACTCCCTCCTAAATAGGAGGGATGTGGGGGACCCCCTACAGGGTAAGGCTGAGGAGTATGTCCAGTTCTTGGCGGACAAGGTTGCTCGGTTTCGGTCGGACTTGGACTCCACCTTTGCAGATCCAGCCGAGACACAGGGGGATAACTTGGCAGACCATCTCTGGGCTGAGTTCCAGGATGTTGCCTCAGGGGATGTGGACAAGGCCATACGAGCTATGAGTGCCTCCACCTGCATACTGGACCCGTGTCCCTCCTGGCTGGTTGCCAACAGCAGTGAGGTGACATGAGGCTGGATCCAGGCGGTCGTTACCGCCTCCCTCCGGGAGGGGCACTTCCCCGCCGCACTTAAAGCGGTGGTGGTGAGACCCCTCCTGAAGAAACCATCCTTGGATCCAGCCGTTCTTAATAACTACCGTCCAGTCTCCAACCTCCCCTTTGTTGGGAAGGTTGTTGAGAAGGTGGTGGCCTTCCAGCTTCAACGGTCCTTGGAGGAAGCTAGTTACCTTGACCCCTTCCAGTCCGGCTTCAGACCTGGTTACAGCACAGAAACCGCTTTGGTCGCATTGACCGATGATCTCTGGAGAGCCAGGGATGGAGGCCATGCGTCCATCCTGGTTCTCCTTGACCTCTCAGCGGCTTTCGATACCATCGACCATGGTATCCTTCTGCGACGACTGCGGGAGGTGGGAGTGGGAGGCACTGTTTTACGGTGGTTCTCCTCCTACCTCTCGGACAGGTCACAGTCGGTGTTGGTTGGGGGGCAGAGATCGTCCCCGCGGCCCCTAACTTATGGGGTGCCGCAGGGCTCGGTCTTATCCCCCCTACTATTTAACATATACATGAAACCGCTGGGCGAGATCATTCGGAGGAACGGGATAAAATACCATCAATACGCGGACGACACACAGTTGTATCTGTCCGCCCCATGCCAACTCAATGAAGTGGTGGACGTGATGAACCGGGGTCTTGAGGCCGTTAAGAACTGGATGAGAGCTAACAAACTGGTGCTCAACCCAGACAAGACGGAGTGGCTGTTGTGTTTCCCTCCCAATAATTTGGCCAATGTTCCATCACTCAGGCTGGGGGGTCAAATTTTACACCCCTCAGACAGGGTTCGCAACTTGGGAGTCCTCCTGGACCCACAGCTGACTTTCGACCATCATTTGTCAGCTGTGACCAGGGGGGCATTTGCCCAGGTTCGCCTGGTGCGCCAGTTGCGGCCCTACCTGAATCGGGAGGCCCTCACAACAGTCACTCGAGCTCTTGTGATCTCTAGGCTGGAATACTGTAATGTGCTCTACATGGGGCTGCCCTTGAAGAGCATCCGGTGACTTCAGCTAGTCCAGAATGCGGCCGCGCGAGTGATTGTGGGCGCACCGCAGTTCGCCCACATAACACCTATCCTCCGCGAGCTGCGCTGGCTACCTGTTGATCTCCGGGTGCGCTTCAAGGTGCTACTTACCACCTATAAAGCCCTCCATGGTAGTGGGTCTGAATACTTGAGAGACCACCTTCTGCCGATTACCTCCCTCCGTCCCATCAGATCGCACAGATTGGGCCTCCTCCGAATTCCATCCGCCAGTCAGTGCCGACTGGCGACTACGCGGAGGAGAGCCTTCTCAGTAGCAGCTCCGACCCTTTGGAACGATCTCCCCATGGAGATTCGTACCCTCACCACCGTCCAGACCTTCCGCACAGCCCTCAAGATCTGGCTATCCCGTCAGGCCTGGGGATAAGATCCTAATCCGCCCCGCCCGAATGCTGAATGAATGTTGTGTTTTACTGTTTTATTTTATTTTATTCACAAATTTTATGTTTTGTCTTGCACTCCCTCCCACGAGTTGTAAGCCGCCCTGAGTCCCCTCAGGGAAAAGGGCGGCCTATAAATGCCAAATAAAACTGGAAAAAAAAACTAAAAAAACTGCTGCAGTATTTGATGGCTAAAAGAAAAAAAATATTGTTAAAGTGTGTATTATGTTCACTCCCATGTCTTCTCTGCTGTGTTGATTTTGAATTTATTAAAGGAGCGTATTTTACATCAAATTCCTCTCATATTATTCTCCTATGTTCAATAAACCCCAAGAGACTGTAACTGTATATTTAGTAAATTGTGGAGCTGAGTTTATCCAATTAACTCAGTTTTTGGACTTGAGTAATCACATACAATAAAGGAAATAAAACTATTTAGAATGAAGTGTAATTGGCTATTTGTGATTAAGGGTGTCATGCAGAAACAATTATAGTTTTGATCAGGAAAATACCCTAAAAAAACCTTTTGTTCTTTCAGGGTTTTTTTTAATGATTTTTCCATGGCACATCACATATTGTTTTGAATAAAAAAACAGCAGCTGCACATTTTTAAAAACCTATATTATTTTAAAATGTATTAAAAAAATAAAAGAATAAAACCCAGCACATTACCAGCAGGCAGAAACTCCAAGTCAATCCAAAATGATATAGATGTTAATACAAAGAACTGAGCAAATTGAAACTTTCCCACCATTTTGGAGCAGTCCTCCAACCTCCGTGCCCCTCCCCTCTGGAAAATCCAGGAAGTAACACTGGAGACCTCTCTAGCCATTTCCTGCAGCTCTATGGTACTAGATCATTTTTTTTCTTATAAAAGTGAGTAGGGGCGGTGGTGGTGGCGGTGGTCCGTTTTGTTGCTTTAATGTTTTAATATCTTCAATGAAAGTACTGAGACAGAGAGAGAGAGAGGGATTAGACAGGGTGTCTTTTGTTTTTCCCGGGTTAGGATTTCTTAAGCAAATCCACTGGGCTTTCAACATGAAACCAGAAAATCGGGACTATTTTAAAACGCGGAGGGACATGGGAAAAATTGTTATAAAGCGTGCTTGTCATGCTGAAATCGGTACGTCTGGTCACCTTAACTTTCCCTCAAGTACTGATACTTGCATTTTCAAGGTCACATAAACAATCACTTCCTGGATATTATGCAGCCTTTCCACCACTCCTAGTTCCAAAATCTCTACCTAAAATACAGTATATTAGTTGTGCCAAGGATTTGCATTTTTATATTCTTAGGTTTGTCAGTTGTCACGTGTAAAATGATATCAGATTCCTTTTTAAACTAATTACATGTACACCTATGCCAAAAATGTTTTGAAGTTCCAGTTCTCAGAAAATATCTCATATCAGAATACAGGTAGTCCGCGACTTACAACAGTTCATTTAGTGACCATTAGAAATTACAACGGCACTGAAAAAATGACTTATGACCATTTTTTACATGAATGACTGTTGCAGCATTCCCATGGTCATGTGATTTACATTCGGATACTTGACAATTGGTTCATGTTTATGACAGTTGCAGCGTCCTCGGGTTATGTGATCATCTTTTGCAACCTTCTGACAAGCAATGGGGAAGACAGATTCACTTAACAAACATGTTGCTAATTTAACAGCTGCAGTGATTCACTTAATAAATGTGGCAAAAAAAATTGTAAAATGGGACAAAACTCACTTAACTAATTTCCCACTTAGCAACATAAATTTTGGGTTCAGTTGTGGTCTTAGGTCGAGAATTGCCTATACCAAAATCTTGGAATTTGAATTTTTGCTTGCAAATGCATAATAACTGGGGAGAAATTGCCAAATCTTGTAACCTAGATTATTAAACAAGATTATATGCTGACCTCAACCATTCCAGATTAACCCCACTACCAGATGCTACTTTGGAAATTATGCTGGAAAAATGTTTATTTTATTTTATATGTAAGATTAATAGGTCCCTCTGTGTTGGTTATCTATTATTATCTATTGCCCAGAAGAATCTTTTTTTATATATAATTGGTTCTCTTCTATGGCTTCCTGCTGAGGCTTAGCATTGTGGGACGGTAGATTGCACAAAGACTTTCCCTAATATATTTAGGCAGAAACCAAATGTCAAACTGGAGCAATCGTTACAAACATTTGGTCCGAAGAACGACTCCCCAAGGATATGGTTTGGCAGACAAAAATTCTAAATCCTAAATTATGGATTTAGAAATGTAATGATTTCTGCCTCAAAAAATTATGTGTTACTGTCCTAGATGAACAGAAGAGGCTGGTAGCCAGTATCCTTCTCATCCATGTAGCAGGAAGTAGCAGTATAATTCCTAGAATTAGCTCATTCTTTGTACTTCTTCTTCTGTGTCACAGTAACATTTTCAGAATCCCTTCACCAACATTTCCAAATACCATTTACTGAATCATGATATTTTGTTTGCTATCTCTGTATACCAGCTTTTACTTTTGCGGAGATTTTAATGTTTGGGACTAAGCAGTTGTTCATATCAACTGTTTTGGCACTTATCACCCACCAACCATCTTTTATATAAGAAAGTAGAACAAACCACGGTTTGATATCTTTCCAACATTGGAACAATCCTGTCCCCAAACGTGACTGAAGACATTAGTGCGGGTAATTCTTTTGTCTTTTCTGAGCAGAGTCCTACTTATCATATTCATAAACATTGTGGCATGTTACAACTAAGATTCCTCAAATATGAGAACCAATTGTTAGGATTGTTAGCTTTGGAAGTAAGGAATTCTCTGCTCAGAGGTTTGACTTGTGGGTCATTTTGATTCTGTTTGTTGGAAGATTCTATCTCAGCTAACAATACTATCAAGAATTTACTGTTCGCCAACTGCTTTGTTACATTTTTGCTGCTATCTTTAAAAAAAGAAAAGAAAAAGTGAATAAGCAGCATTATTGTGAGCTCTGTCTGAAATCCTTTAGATTGTTTGCCTATGGCAGAGTTGCAGATCACATAGATAACTGTCACAAAGGGCCATTCACGCCTTGTTAAAGCACAGAATTTAGACTGAGAGTTATTGCTTGCTTGCCATAATAAAATTATCAAAGTTAATCTATTGTTCTTCCTCCCTAGATCCAAGCCTTACAATTCACCTGAAGATGATTGGAAAATAATACATTTTTAGTTTTACTCTTTCTCATGAAAGATGGAAAATATCACAGTTTCATCTGCTAGAGATAGCGTAGGAATTTGATTTATATTAAATCAGGAAAATGCTGCATTTTGGGAGGGTGAAGATCACATTGTGCCTTTGCTAGAATGCCATGAATTGCATTCTGAAGAATAGGGGCAAAACATTAAACTTCATCACAATTTTATTATTCTTAATTTATTTAGCAACATTCTCTTTATGGTACACTAAAATTACAACTCACAGCTAACTCCTTAGGAACACACTCAAGGCTTTGAGGGATTCATGTGTTTGTCAAGTGTCAGGTTGTGTCCATGACTCCTGCGTCGCCCACATCATGAAACAATGATGTGAGCTCAACACTATGGTTGTGGAGCTGCATCTGGCAATTGGCATATTGTGGATAATTTTCCAGGCTCTTTGAACAAGGGAAACAGAAAACCCTACTGATACTGAACATGGTGTTTTAAGGTTTTGTAAGTGATCCATGACACAGGTTCATTTTTCAGTGGGACATAAAGAACCAGGAAGGCAGGTATTATTAGTGTTTCATGATACAAGGATAATTTTATTATCAACAATTACAAAAGTTTAAGTACAAATATAAATTGTAGCCCATTTTTCTCCTATGCCTATTTTAATCATACTTTATGATCCCCAGACTTATTTCTATTGTCCTATTTCCTTATTCGCAAAGTTTCAAGTATATATGTTTTAGCTGTTTACACTCTTCAGTTTCTGTTTGTGAGGGAGACAATAAATTACCCATTAAAGCAAGCAGTTAACTCAATCTCTGCTAAAATTGGTGACTATCTCTTCGCAGTCTCTGCAGTTAAATTCCCTACTACCACTTTGCAAACTTTTGTTTTCATTTATCTTTGTCCCTCAATTTCTTCTTCTACCAGTGTTTTGCTATCAGTGTTCTTCTCTTCCTACAAATTACCAGTAGTTCTGGGTCCAGATCTGCTGGTCAGTGAATTACTACTCTGCCAGGCTGCTGCCTTTCTATGTTTTACTTTGTTATTGTGGCACTTGGTTTTTCTTTAACTAGGCTCTCTGCAATTGCCTTGTTTGTTCTTCTTAGTATCCTGAGGCTTCAGTCATTTTATTCTATTTCATGTCATCATCTTCTTCTTCAATCTCAAGTTGTCCTTCTAAAAATTGTAGTTTACACAAATTCCCTTACTCTGCTTCTATCATTAGTTGGCTGGGAGAAAATACAGAAAGTGAGGCTGCTTCCAGATTGTTCAAATCTCTTACAGAAAGAGAGAGGGGAAATAACTTGCCCTTTCCAAGCAGAAAGAAGTAAGGAGGGGTGTATTACTTTTTTTGTGTGGGATCAAAGTTTCAGGGCTATGAACTTCTAAAAGAATAAATAGTAAGGAAAGGATTTTCCTAACTTCCTATCTATTTTTTTCCTTTTCAAATAACTGGTTCCGGATTGATATAAACAGTATAGAAGAACACCTTGATAGATTTAGGCCAGATCAAAGTGAGAACCAAAGTGAGAAGAGAAAAAACACGGTTTAAGTCTAAAACAAGAAGGTATGCATAAATACCCCAAGAAGACACCTCTTGAATTCACATGATTATAAGGCAGGGGAAGGGGGAGTGATGTGAGAATAAAGGTCAGTTATATGTACAAAATGTCAGTTAGTAAAGTCAATATTAATTAAAGTAGATTTAACCTTATGGTAGAGATAATTTCTTGGTTTGATCTACATAATGGAGCTGACAATTCCTCTCCCTGACACACACACCCCCAACACAAATCACTCATCTACTCTATTATTCTCCTCTGAATTTTTACTCGGGTTCTGTAGACATCTTCTGCTGTTCATGATGACTAGAAAGTGATGGCAGTCTCCATTTATTATTCTAATACCATCACAAAGTCTCTTTGGACACAGTTCCTGCAAGGAGAATATACCACTTTCTCTCAGGCTTGGAAGCCATTGTTGTATAGGGCTCAAGCCTGCCACATGTTCAAACATATTCTACTGTGGGAATCTGGGAGGGGGGGGTTGTATGTACCAAAATAACATTTCTTCTCAGAAAGTCAATGTCGCTTCATTCCTGCACCTGGATGGATGTGGATGGGAGGAATTTTCCTTTGTGGCAATGGCTGATTGGACCATGTGATAGACTTGGGGCAGGGTCTTGAACTTTCAACTGGGTGGGTAAAACCTGGAAACTCTCAGATTCAGGTTTTCCCAGATGCGCCAAAATGGCTCTTCTAATAAATTGGACTTTCGAGGAACTTTAAAATCCAAATAACTGGTATTCTTTGAATAGGTATACAAGTTCCTTTTTTTTGCTGGCTCAGTATAAAAGACAACACACAAAGAGGATTTGCTTTTGTACATTGCACAATGTGTACATTTTGTTGGTAGTCGGCACTGTGAATTCATCTTGAAAAATTCTAGTCTGGGCACAAAGTACAATCAGCACTTTTGCAACCAAGATATGCCCCCCCACCAAAAAAAACCAAGCATTTTATACTAAAAGTATTCTGTCTCCCTGCAGATCTGATATAATACATGAAAGCTTGCAGAGCTGTTAATATGCATCACCATGGCTAGTCATTCATTCTACAAATCTTCCTTGAACTAGCCTTTCATTGATGTGTTGAGGAAAACTATTGTTACTTCCCTCAGAGTTTCTTGCTAGGTACTATGTGGGGTGGGGGTGTGTGTGCTGCATGACTGATTTTGGCATCTCAAGTATTTAAGTGAGCTTATTTTATTTACACAGCTAATAATTTTGAATACCAAAATGTATTTTCCTATACATTCATAAATCAAACCCATTATTCCTTGTCAGTGCCTTTTATCAAGACACAACTTTCCTGTATTTCCTTAAATAAAGCCTCTAAGCAGTTTGGCATCTTTAAAATGACTGGCACTCAAATTTAAAAACATAATCTCAGTGTTTCTAATATAGATATTAGGCCAAATAAATCATATTTAAGAACATATGAAAGAATCCTAATGTTTTTATTTGAATTACAGCACCAGATTTTCTGAAACATGTTCTATGCTGGATATATTGGTAAAAAATGTATACCTGAATTGTGAAGTTTCTCTTTTGGGGCATGGTATAAAGTTCTTTAAAAAAAAGAGCCTTTCCATTAAATGAGGGGTTTCCAACCTTGGCAACTTTAAGATATGTGGACTTAAAATCCCAGAATTCCCCAGCCAGCACGGCATCATATAGCTGACTGAGGAATTCTGGTAGTTGAAAGACAAGTGTGTTAAAGTTCTCAGGGTTGGGAAACTCTTCATTAAACTATGTATTGAGGATAGGGGATTGTGGACTGCAAGACTGAATGGTTGGAAGAAAAAGATATTATGCCAATGTAGAAAGACATATGCAGTCATTGCCAACAACAATGGAATTTTGTTCTATTTCAGCTAAGACATTTTGTCAGGGTTCCAAATAATACATCCCGTTCAATAAGAACTCCAAGGCGGGAAAATTCCTCAAAGAATATTTTATTGGGACATATCAAATTGGCAATGTTCCTGGTGGAAAAGCGGTTCTAAGTCTCTGGCAGTTTCTCACCCAATTAAAAGTAAAAATGTGTCACCTTCCCCCAGAGTCTCCAGTCACATGGTCCAATCAGCATACAGTCTAGTTGCTAGGTGACCTCAGTCTCCACCTTTCAAACACCTGCACCAACATCCTTGATTCCCAGGGGAAAGGATTTTATTTAGACTTCAACCCCAGCTTTCTATCTACCCGCTCCCTGATCCCTTGCTCCAGGCTGTGTCAGCCCTGAAGCCATGAGAAGAGAAAACTCCCTAACGAAAACTACCAAAAGAAAATAGCCACAGCTCAGCCAACTTCAGGGTTGACATATTTTATGACCTGAAACCTCCACTTCCATCAGTTCAATGCAGAATATTGGACATGTAGTTAAGTGAATTCAGCTGGGCTTACCTGTGAATTACTACATGCTTTAGAATATGCTCCAGTGGTCAAGCTGACAGTTGATCTTCCATTACATGGAAATAAATGCCCTCTTACATTAAATACAAACAAAACAAAGGAGGGAAACTTAAAGAGTGTGCTGTCAAGCTATGTAAACATCAAAATATTTATCTGCAAAGAATGGAATCTCATAAAATGGTAAAGATTTTCAATATCTGGGACTAACTCCCCTGAGGATGACATCCTTTGTTATCCAATAGGTTTTATTGCCTATAAGCAGATAGTTTATAGCATGCCATTGGAGTGCGAACAGTGTATAGCCAGAACAATACAAACTACAGAGCATGCTAATTCCATTCACATGGTTACTAAATCAAGGTAGTTATGAAAACAACATACAATCTGTGGCAAAATTCTGTAGATTAAAATCTAAAGGGTAGTTTATTAATACAGGTTTTTATTTATTTGTTTGGTTGTTGCCTTTATCTAGGTCTTCACTTCTATTTATTTACCAATGTATGTTTAGAAATCACATGAACTAGTTTGGAGAAATATCATATTGTCATGATGGGATGCTTATCCTAAAGGTTAGAAATGATTGGATTTAATCACTTGCATTTAAACTGTTCCAGAAAAAGAACATCAAGATAGGATAGCTTTTCTACTTCAGTTAAATGTGTTTATACAAAAGAAGAAGCTACATGCATGAATAAACCTTTGTATGACTGACTGAATAAAAAGGCCACAGAAATGTTCCTTCCCATTGGTAGGTGGTAAATTAGGTGACAGGGACATTTTGGAATATTCAATAGCAAAACTTTACTTTCTGTTAATGTTAATGTCAATATTGGCTGGATAATAAGACAATTAAATTGCCTTCTAAAGTCATTTGATGTGATGTAAGTAATGTAATAAATAAATTACATGAACCATAACTGGATTTAGAGTGATGTACATATCTTTGATTTAAGTTGATTTATTTTAAAAATGCCAAAATTCGAATCCAAATCCTTGTATTTGTCAGACCCAAGAATGACATGTGGAAATCTTTAAAAGTAATTTCCTTTATTATTTTTCACCTTTAGACAGAATCTTGCCAGACTACATCAAGTATTTGCGTAATTATAGTATACACTGGGAAAAGCTAGGAAGAACCTGTTTTAACCCTCTTTTAACCAACCAAACTTTCCAAGCTCCACTGCCTCTGGAAACCAGCCTCTCTCTCCTGACAATCCAGACAACACCATCACAGCATCAAGTTATCAAGCCTTTCTAAGTTTTATAGCAATGTAGACTTTGAAAGGTTTCTGGACTGATTATCTCTCCACTAAATATTCCATTTATTCCATTTGTTTGTGCTTTATGTTTCTGTTATTATTTTTTATTGTAAGTCAAAATTGCTTAACCCTTAAGCACAGATGTACTATTTCAGCTACACTATTACAGATATGAGGTCATAATGACCTCTGTAGCAAAAAGACATTTGATATTTTCATGGTTGGATCTAAAAATTGATGTATAGAGCAGTAAAGCAAAAAAATGCATTGATCTCTATCAAATCCACATTGCGCAGGTCACTTTTTGTTTTTCCATCCTTGAACTTCAATCTTTCTTCTCTGATTTTTGTTTTGGTCCACTGAATGATGGCTCTAATAATTTCTTTAGAAAATAATAATTTCCAAATCTCTAGGAGAGTAGATGACTTTCCGAGATTTCTAGCTGTAGTCCAGGTACTTGCACAACAATATTGTAACTAACGGTTCTGGATCTATTGTTTCCAAAAGGTGCAGAAGGCCATTTGAATTTGTTCTTGTCATATAAATTATTGTATGATGTAGATTGTACCTGGTCATCAATTTCATTGGGAGTTTCATCATCACTGATGTCATAATCAGCAGTGGCAGCGGGTTCCTCATCATCCATTACAAAATATTTGTCACAATCTGATTCTACTTCACTCAGATCACTCTCTGCTTCTTCATACCATTTTAGAACAAAATGGTAGAACAGGATCACCAAATCACACTCTTTTTGGCAGAAAACGTGGTCCTGACATTATTAAAAAAATATGTTTACAAAGTTCTGCAGTCAAAATGACTGAAACTCAAATTCAAATGCCACTACAGAAAACACCAAATAACTAACGCAAGCGCAATGCTGCATGCACTGTTATTGGTGGGAAAACAAAAGCTATTTGCAACTGGAATGGTCCATTTCTAAAAATAGGGGTGTTCCGAACATTTTGGGAAACTGTTGCAGTCACTATGACTGCAGGTCTGTGGTTATGGGTTAAGATAGTAAAGACATTTGCATTTCTCGAATAACTCAATAATGAAAGCAGACACAACCTTTTAATTAATTTGATATAAGGCTAAACACTTTTTATTTATTTGTATTTATTTATTCAATTTCAATAGTCATCCATCTCAATCAATGATTTGCTGCTGGATTAAGAAATTCTTAACATGATGAATACAATGAAGTTCTGTGCACGTGCGAGGTGAAAAGCTTCTTCTGGACTGTGCTGGAAGCATGCCCTGCTTTACTATCTACTGTAGATAAAATGAAGCCTTAATAGCATGCAGCATGCCTTGCTTTATTAACTACTGTAGATCAAGCGAAGCCTTAGTAGTTCATGACACTGGTCCACAAATTTTATTTTATTTTTTCGTTCATGAAGACAGTGAAGGGTGAATATGAACATTTTCAGACTAAATGAAGATGATCCATTGCTCTCTAATAAAGTCCAATGGTAGATTAAGTGATCTAAGTCATCTGCCATTGATCATTTTTACAGGGAATCTATTAGATAAAATGACAACTCAGAAGTGACCTCAGCCCAGGCTTATCCCTGTCCATAAGCACAAGATAGGAACAGTCTGTTGAAGAGGGAACTTGGTCTTCATACTGGAATGCAGTTATGTCATCTTCCAAGTGGTGACAATATGTGTATTGGAACCCCAACAGTAGCTGTCTTTGCCAACTGCAATAAAAAAGGGAATTTGAAATATCATAATAAAATGAGAATAAATGAGAAAAAATGAAGCCTTTTCTGATTGACAGACCTCTATGAAGATTACTAATGATATTTCATGATTGACAAGCAAGATTTAATTTAAAGTATCTGTATGCATGGACACACACACTTAACCCGTATCACTAACTTTAATGAGCAAATGTAATCGGTAGATCTCTCTTTAAAAAAAAAAAAATCCTTTGGTGTTCTTTAAATCTCATTTCTGATAAAATATTTATGTAATTATTCACAGAATATTTCCCATGCATATTTTGCTTTATCACAAGCCTAAAAATATTGTTCCCCAGGGTCTCAAAGTACAGGCCATTTCTCTTCCCTGTCATTGTAGATGAAAAAAAAAGACCTTGACATACAGAAAGAGTTTGTAGAAATTCAAAATAAACACAAGTTTTATAGTGAAAGGTCAGCCAGAACAAGATGTATTTTGAATGCTCTGGCTTTGTTTACTGCTGTGAAAGGGTATGACGACAGGTGCCAGGGTTTAAAGAATAAAGCTGATCCAGTACTGTTGCATATTCAATATGCAAATACCAGCTGCGACCTGATTGGTTGGTCGTTTTGACAGTTGGTCTGAGTGCTAGTATAAATACCCTGACGGTTGCAGGGAACGTTTGAGTCGCTTGTCACCTGTGTTATAATAAAGATCTGTCCTGCACATGGCTCCTGCGTGTCAATTCCCTCACAACAACAACCCACACGTCACAATACTGGTGATGAGGATGGGATTGATATGCGATTCCCGCAGAGCCTAACAACATCAGCCAACGTGAACGCAGGAAAAAAATTTTTTTTTTCTTTCCTACATTGAGGGCCTGTCAGGGCCGCCGCTATGGCCAGCAAGCGACATCAACAGCAGCCTCCGGTTGTAGCCAACCTCAGTAAGCTCCAGGCGCGGCCTCCATCCGTCCGAGGGACGGGCTTCCTACGCTTAACCTCGACTGGAGCCGCCGCCGCTACTCAGGGACGAGCTATGGACCGTGATGGCTAAACTGCGCCAGCTGTGCCTGCCTGCCTGCCTGCCACCAGCTGTTCCTACGGCATGCCTGCCACTAGCTGTTCCTACGGCACTCCAACCGCCTCGTTCCAACCGCTGCGTTCAACAACAGCCTCGTTCTCCAAGATGCGACCTAGCACCACCGGCTACGCTCTCTCAGCCTGTCTAAAGCCTCTCCAACACTAGAACACTCACAACATACACCAGACTGTCCTCTACACCATGAGCCTCCTTCCGCTGCAAAGGCCACCGCTTGCTTCTCGAACCAACGAGAGCTACAACACAACGAGAGCCTCCCTGCTGCAAAGATTCCAAAGGACCTGTTTTTTTTTCCTGGTTCTAAAATTTAGCTACGAAGGACTCACCACCATCTTGAAACAGCAGAACTGGGGGGAAGGAGAGAGATTGAATATGCAAATACCAGCTGCGACGTGATTGGCTGGTCATTTGGTCTTTAGAACTGGGGGGAAGGAGTGTTGCATATTCAATATGCAAATACCAGCTGCGACCTGATTGGTTGGTCGTTTTGACAGTTGGTCTGAGTGCTAGTATAAATACCCTGACAGTTGCAGGGAACGTTTGAGTCGCTTGTCACCTGTGTTATAATAAAGATCTGTCCTGCACATGGCTCCTGCGTGTCAATTCCCTCACAACAACAACCCACACGTCACAATAAGTACCACAGCTGTTAATGTGCAAATTTAAAGAGGTAGAGTTTTGGAATATGAGGACAAATCTGACTATTGGTGGAGGCTGCAATTCTTATGCCCACTGAGCTCAAGAGGGCATTCATGGATATGAATATGCCAATGGTCACCCTGTAAATATCGTAGCCATATATAAGTCATAACTCTCAATTTTTATTTTTTTCTGGTTTTGTTACAACAATAACTAGGAATTCACTAACTTTAGCAAAACACCACATAAAATCAAAAGTAGCAATATGACTTTTAAAAAACTCCTGTTAAGACCAGTTGATAATAATGATGATTTTTATCTTACCTTTTTAATATTTATGTCAGGTGGCAAACATACCTACTACTCCTGAGGAGTAGGTTGCATTCCAGTAACTGGGGAGTCCTCAGTGCTCTCTGAGCTCATTTGCTTTCTGCCAAGTATTTCATTACCCAAACTAGATAACATCATCTGTGCTAGTTTTAATGTACTAGTACTATAGTATTAACTCTGATTATGTTACCTAGTTTGGGTAATCTGCAAGAAAATAAACAAACTCAGAGAGCACCAAGGACCTCCAAATTTCAACCCTGAGCTATAAATATTATTTTTAAATTGATTCCAGTAACTTTATTGTGACTCAAGATGAAAAATCCAAAAGATCCTATAGATGGAAGTGAAAAGTAAACATGTCCTTCTAAAACCCTTAAAATAAATTGATGAAAATGCTCTTGATTTGAAATTTTATGACAACTGTGATCTCAAATGACATACCATTGACAGCTAATGCTGGTAAGAACTAAAAATGTTGGCCCATTTTAGTAGTGCCTTTTGTAAAACAGGCTTCATTGATAGGTTATTGGGTGACACTTTTTGCCTGTTGAATGTCAACCTCTTGCGTTGACCATGACATATTGGCCTTCTGATTTTGAGTCTTTTCACATTCTTCACTATCTTTTTCTACATCTTCATTAAAACACCGCACTGTGTTTTATTATGTCAAAGCAAAACAAAAAGGTCTCACTTGCCATCTTCAGGCTGGATTTTGGGCTTAAAGCATGGTCGGAACTGCCGTCTTTCTATAAATCTTGGTGTGGTGTGTGTGTGGAGTGTTGGCTTTGTTTCAGTAAGTGGAATGATTGGTTGTGTGGTTGTATTATGATTGGTAGATTGGTGCTGATTGGTGGTGGATGTGTGTCCATTGTTGTTTCGTGTTGTAACGATCTGGTTGATGGGTGGGGCTCATTTGTTGACTAGGGCTGGTTTCCAGATGTCTGATAGGCAGGAGGTATTGTCACATTTATTCATGTTGTGGGGGTGTTTCTCTATTTCAATAGCTTCAATAATTATTCTCTTGTTGAAGTGTTCAGTTTTGAAGGAACCTGGTTCCTTCAAAATTAATTTCATGTCCTGTAGCTTTAAGGTGCTGGAAAAGGCAGGAAGTTTTTTCTTTTTTTCTTACTGCGTTCTTGTGTTCTGCAATGCGTGCATTTATTCTCCTGTTCGTTTGTCCTATGTATGTTGCAATGCAGATTTTGCATGGTATTTCGTACACTCCTTGGTTTTCTAGCTGGATTTTGTCTTTGGGGTTTCTTAAGATGTTGGCTATTTTTTGGTCAGTGTTGAAGGCTGTCTTGATATTGTATTTGTGGAGAATTTTGCTGATTTTATCTGTGGTGCCTTTGATGAAAGGGAGAAGGGTGATGCCGTTGTCCTGTTCTGTGTCTCGGGTTTTTTTGGGGGGAGTCTCCCTTTGGATTAGGTTGGTAATTGTTTTTCTTTGGAATCCTTTGGAGATTAATACATTTGTGAGAGTGTGTAATTCAGTTTTCAGCTGGTCTTTGTCAGCTAGGCATTTGGTTCTGGAGTTGAGGGTCTTGGCTACAGAGTTGATCTGTGCAGGGTGGTGATGGGATTGTGTGTTTAGGTAGCGGTTGATGTGTTTTTTTTCCCCGGTAGATGGTGTGTCCTAGGGAGCCATTAGGTTTTTTTGTAGATTAGGATGTCCAGAAAGGGAAGTTGGTTGTTTGCTTCTATTTCCATAGTGAATTGTATTTTGGGGTGTAGGCTGTTGACGTGTGTGAGGAAGTTGTCCACTTTTTCTTTCCTGTAAGGGCCAAATCACGAAAGTGTCATCAACATATCTAAGCCAGAGTTTGGGTTTGTGTTCAGATTTATCTAAGGCATTAGTTTCAAAATGTTCCATATATAAGTTTGCGATGACGGGTGAGAGGGGTGATGCCATGGGTGCTCCTTCTATCTGTTTGTACCTTTGTCCATTATGGATGAAGTATGTGTTGATTAGGCAGTGGTTGGTCAGGTCCAGGATGTTGCCAAGACAATCTCAATCTTACATGGGAAAAGACCTGAATACAAGAAGACTAGCATATATATATTCTTATACATTATTTAGTCAAGCGTGGTTAGACCCATAAGGAATTTGTCGCCAGTACAGAAGGACTCAGTGTACTTGTGAACAACATAATATAATACTACTACTAACTACTACTACTACTAATAAAATGTACTAAAGAGGGAAGTAAAAATAATAAAGGAGATAAATAATAATATTATATCCATACCCTAGTTTAATTTACATACACATTAGCCCATGCACCAAATAATCTTAGAAGTTACTTTATATTGTCAGCTGTAAGAATTAGGCGTTCAGCAAAGTCATAGCATTAGAGAAGAAACTGTCCCTGTATCTAGTTGTCTTGGAATAAAGTGCTCTAAAGTGCTGTCCCAAGGGAAGGAGTTGAAACGGTCTATGTCTAGGATGTGAGCAGGCTGCAGATATCTTCCCAGCCTTCTTTCTGACTGACACAATGTATATGAAACTTTTAAAAAATGTATTGTGGTTTATTGATTATTAGTTATGTTGATACTCACTTGAATAGGAATGCAGGCTATAAATAAAATAGAGACAAGGTGACTCTGTTCTTCCATGGGTGGGCCAGAAACGGAGCTTTAAAAGTATAAAACTCTGACTTGGGGCAAGTCAGAATTCATAGGGAATGAATGAATGAAATGGGATTTTTTTTTTTTTGGCAAAATCAGCTCTTCATTTGCTTCTATATAATCAAAACATTTTATAGGAAAGCTCTTCAGTATATATAGAAATGCATTCAGAACTCTTAAGTCAGAAGGGAATATTTATTATCATTTAAATATTTAAAACAACTTAGAACTATTTTAATGATTTTTTTGTCGGTAGGTAGTTGTGGAATTTTGAGGGAACCTAAATTGTCTGTCCAAGTAATAAATTCTAGGATCAACACAGGTTAGCTAGAAAACAGTGGTGGCACAATTTTCAGTTTCTTTATCTTCTAGAGTTATGTTTTGTATAAAGAGGCATTTTTACTTGATAACTATTTATTTTCCTAATCAAATTAGAGCAATCTGTCACAATCTTTTTTTTCCTCCATTTTAACTTATTTCATTGCACTGTTCATATAACATTCAAATTCATGTATCTGTTCTTGTTATTTGGTTAATCAAGAAAAGGAGCACATCTGTTTAAATAAAAAATTACTTACAAATAACTAGTAGACACATTCTTCAAATATTAATGCTGTAAGAAGTTAAACAAACAGATATACATTTATAAATATTTAAAAAATAAAGCTGAGGAATAAAGCAAATATCTCATAATACAAAATGCATCTAAAATGAATACTATGATTTAAAATATTATACAGTACATATTTCTAGTAGAAATGCTGGTGATTATCAAAGCTTTTGTAAGTTTTCAAGATGTGGAAAAATATATCCCAGATATGTGATTATATGTGAGATGGGGTCTTTTATTTATGTTTTATTGCTTACTGACTAAGCTATAGTTTAATATGGATAATGTAGGTCAATGTAATATAATACGGAAGCACAATGGGTCCAATATAATCTAGAAAAACAATAGATTTCTGCATCAAGTGAGAAAATGAAGTAATCAAAATGATGTTATTCACTTTAAAAATTGGATTTGGAGTGGGATAAATGGCTTGTGATTAAATTGGAACAAATGTAAATGAAAAATAATTTTTTGAAAGAGAAATGTGAGCTTTTCTTTCCCTATGGATGCTCATACCCGTTTAATCTGCCTAGTGTTCAGACTTTATCCAAACTGAATGTGTCTTGCAGGAATTACTATAGAAGCTGGATGGAAAATTAACTGGGGGAACTTTAGTTGTTTATAGAAAATACATACAAATGCTAATAAACAACTTTATTTAATACATATGCTAGATTTCACAAGAAAAAATATTCTTTTTCTCTGAGTATCTGCTCCATTGTAAGTGTTTCATCTGTGATTGGCATTGATATGCTCCATAGTGTCAATTCAGATTCAGAAATGAACATTTCTAATATAAGCTACATTCAGTGGTACAGTTGGTAGATTGGTTATTCCCTATCTTATACCTATAACCCTTATAACTACAATGCAATTCTCGGTAGGGCTCCTCATGAATAAATCCCATAATTTCTCCAAGTATTGAAATCAATACAATTAGTTTGACTAATCCAAAGAGTAAATTAAAAACATATGGCATATTATTGTGGTTTAAGTGATACATACAATAGATACATTGTCTTAGATTTTATTCCTATTATATCCAAGATTTTGTCAGTTTACTGATTAAACCAATAAACTGCAGAGTACTTATTTCTTTAATTTATTTTTAAGGTAGTAAAAATACTGATCTCTTATAGATTCCATTCATGCCACTTAATGGATTCTGAAAAAACAGTGACCAAATGCCCCATAAAGGAAGAGTTGAAATTAGAGATATAATTATAATTTGTAAACAGTTCTCTGAAAAGCTTGAATTCTACACTCACAGAAAGCAATGTCTTGGCAACGCTTTGCAATAATCTCAAGTGCCAGGTATCCAGGTAGAAGCGACTTCATTTTTTTTAACCTTTTGCTATCACTTTTTTCTATTTCTAGGTCAATTGTCAAACCTATTAGTCCAAGCAGTCTTCTCTCACCACTCTTGCTGCCTTTCAGTTGTATTTGAATTCCCAGAGAGCAGGTGGATCCAACAGATTTAGAATCAGGGGAAGAGAATTTAAAAGCAGGGAGTTTGCACATATCTTCAGTGAAGCACATGCAAAGGTTCAAACTAACTTTAAACTATTGGAACTAATCCTATTCATTAGATCAGGGGTGTCAAACTCATGGCCCACAGGCCAAATGCATCACTCACTGGCACATCCACCCCTGTTTTAGCAAAAGGGGAAAATAGTTGTGATATAACATGTGACGACAGTGTGTCATCATGAGTTTGACACCCCTCCATTAGATCAAGGATTATCTAGGCCTTCCAGAAGCAGATTAGAACCAACTGTTGCCCTAAACACAAGGCAATAATCGTGCCATGCAATGCTTCCACTATGCTAATCTTAAAAGACATTTAGGCACAATAAATGTAGTAAGTGAAATATCAGATTAAAAACGTCAGTTATCTGTCATCTCCCAGGCTGAACATCAGAATTATGTTAAATATATATATTTTAAAAAATATCAGTAAGCAATATCAACAAATAATATCAACAATTTATTAATAACTAGGGCAATAAAATGTGTAATATATTTGCAATAGAATTGTTATAAAGAAAATGCATACCCCAAAATGGATTGGAAAGTGAAAAGTAAAAGTGTGAGAGTTAAGGGAATGACAGGAACAAATGTTGTTATCAGCTATTCAAGGTACAGGAAAACAAAATTATAGACATTATTACAGTACTTTTATTATAGAATTACAATAATAGAATATTGCAACTTTGAATAACTTTATTTATTTGATTTTTATCCCATCTTTACTACTTTCTAAGTAATTCAAGACAGCTAACATGCAAAATATTCCTTATTTCCCCTCTTCCCCATAGTAACAACCCTGTCAAGGTCAAGAGAGAATGACTAGGTCAATGTCACCCAGCTGGCTTTCATAGCTAATATAAAACTAGAACTCAGAATCTCTCATTTTCTAGCCTGGTGCCTTAACCACAGCAATCTTTGTGAGAATTAGTGAGGGTCTTTTTTGATGTGTTTCCTCAGGTTACAGTTCTACCCTGGATTTTGCCTTGGTTGTAGCTCTTCCTCATGTTTCTCAGGTTTATTCCTTCTGCCCATTTGAGGTGCCCCCACTTAGTGCTCCAAGCCCTTTGATCCAGGACTGAGTCCTTCCATAAGCAATGAGAGACACAAACCTGGGTTTTTAGGGGGAAAGGGAGGAAATGAGCATTGGATTGGATCATGCCTATGTGACCTCAACTAAGGACAACCTGATGAAATCTCACAAAATCAGATTCCTTATTCTAAAAAAAAACTTACATGTTTATTTTTCTTGCATGAGGTCTTAGGGAAGACCCCTAAATCTTTATAAGCTTCAATCAATACATGATTGTGCTGCAGACCTAAAAATGGGTTATATAATTTTTTTCATCAAATACATACATGGCTATGATATGGTATGGTACAACACTGCTAAAACAGGGCATTACAAGCCATGATGAAAAATACAGTCACTTGTAGAGGTTGTTTGGGGAAAGCTGTCTATTTGTGCAGTCTATAGCTGCTGTCCCCATTTACATAGCTGTAGTCAAAGAATTCCACTTGTTACCAATGAAACCAAAGTTGCAGTAGCATATTTTGCTTGAAGGATTGTCCTAAGCCTACTCCAAGGGTATCAGATAAGGCTTCAGTTTCACCTTGACAACAGGAATTACGGTGCCTCATATTTTCTGAGCATCTAATTTCCCAGAAATGTTGCCAAACCATTTTGCTTCAGCTGACATTTAAAAGTCTGCTAGTTAGATAACATTTATCAATCTGGAGGTTTCTAAGCTGTATTCCTGCGGTCATGTACTCCTCCAATAACCTTCACTGGGTGGTCTTAGATACAAACGAAATCATGCGGATTCTTCTGAATCTTTGCTAAGCACCAGGTCTTGTTCTGCAGATGATTTAGGAAATTACTTGCTTCTTTTTGCACCTGTAAAACTGTTCAGGTTAATCAAACAGTTTGACTGCTATGATTGTGCAGCTGGTGGTAGAATTCCCTGTGGAGTAAAATGTTACGCCTAAATTGAATGATAAAGCTATAGTCTTATTTTTTAGCAGGGATACCTTGGCATTGGAATGACCACATTTTACACAAACACACACACACAAACACACACACACACACTGTAGAAATGATAGTAGAATATAGGAGAAGCCCTCCTACACTACCACTACTCACAATACTAGACAACACAGTATCAACAGTAGAGACCTTCAAGTTTCTAGTTTCTATAATATCTCAAGACATAAAATGAACACCTAACATCAAATACGTCATCAAAATAGCACAACAAAGTATGTTCCTCCTGTGCCAACTCACAAAGCTCAGGCTGCCCAAGGAGCTGTTAATACAGTTCTACAGAAGAATCATTGAGTCTGTCATCTGTACCTCTGTAACTGTCTGGTTTGGCACTGCAACCAAACAAGACAAACACAGACTTTAATGGATAATTAGAACTTCAGAATAAACAGTTGCTACCAATCTGCCTTCCATTGAGGATCTGTATAATGCACGAGGCAGAAAGGGGGATGTGAAAAATTCTACAGACCCTCACATCCTGGACATAAATTGTTTCAACTTCTATCCTCAAAATGACGCTATAGGGCACTGCATGTCAGAACAACTAGGCACAAGGACAGTTTTCCCCCCCATGCCATCACTCTGCTAATAATTAATTTCCACAACAGTGTCAAACTATTTAGAAAGGCACTATTACCATTATCATTGTCATCTTCCCTATTACCTATCTCCTTATCTTCTTATGACTATAACTTTGTTGCTTGTATCTTACGATTTACTTAGTGGCCCAGCATGATTTATGCCGATTATGTTGTATCTAATGTTTTATGATGAATGTATTTTTACAATGACTATGATAACAATCTATCATTATTGTTGCGTGTACATTGAGAGCTTATGCACTGGAGACAAATTCCTTGTGTGTCTAATCAGACTTGGCCAGTAAAGAATTCTAATTCTATTTGTTGGATTAGCATAATATCTAATACAACCCTGCCATTAGTGGCAAAATATGAAGGCCTAGTGGGAACAATATATTAAACCAATGGGTGGTTTTTAGTCACATGTGAGCTATGGACTCTCCAATTATATCTTTGTAAGTTCATAGTGTTATGTAAACCTACTTGGATGTTTTCCCATTCACACTTGAGAGCTTGTGGAGATGGGTGAGCAGAAGCATGAAGGCCACTTCTATAATGGTTGCTGTTGTGTTTCCAAAGATAATTGAAGGAGCTATTCATCATATCACCAGCCCTTTGGAACATCATTTCCCCTATCCTGGCCATGTTCAAACAGTCGGGAAAACTTGAGTGTTTCTCCATGACTTGGGTTAGAATAAGCACTACTATGTACAGTAACTTACCAGTTTACCAAAGGACAGCTTTACTCTTTTTATTATTTATTGTTTGCTATGTGTTTGTCTTTTAACAGATGTTCTTCGTCTAGCTTTAAAAGAAAATTCTATTGGATGATTGCTTTTCTTATGTGCTGCTTAAAACCACTATAGAGTTTGATAGTCTTGTAAATGTATAAACAAATGAGTCTTATATTATCTTTATTACAAAGTGAAACATAGTTTGAGACCATGCTATTTGAAAGAAAGTTTGCATCAAGTTGAATTTGCTTATGGTGGTCCTAGTAGTATGGAAAATCTTCACAAGGGAAGACTCAAGGATTAATCGGTCTCCATGAACATAATAACAAAGCCAATTTTTGAAATAAATAAATACACACACCAGCCAAGCCTTTATAATCCAACATAGATATTCAATGGAGTACAGCCTTACACAGCCAAGATTTCAACCAACTGCAGTACAGCCTTACAAAAAAATAAATAAATGAAATTCAGTACATTGATTTGTTATTATTCAGATGACCTTTCTTCATGGGTTTCCCTCAGATATGTGAACATGTAATCAATAAATAATCAAAAGGAGTAAAGCTGTCCTTTGTGTAAACTGATAAGTTACATAGTTGTGCCTTACATGCTTCAACATGACAATGTTAAGATTCAGACAGAATTCCATCATTTTCTTGAAACTTTTCTTGAGGTTTTTGTTATAGTTCCCAATAGGAATGTTCTTGGTAAATATATTCTTGGAATGTGTACTAGCCAATTTGTGTTTAAGCAAGGGATACAGTGAATAAATATAAATTGGCTAGGTTCACACCTTCTGCTAAGCCTAAACTCCTTGTTTGCCCAATCACACTTGGCCAATAAAGAATTCTATTCTATTCTATTCTATTCTATTCTATTCTATTCTATTCTAAAGAATGTGCATTGCTTTAAGCAATGTATCATCCCAGACTATGACTGGTAATGAAAAAAACAAATATTTGCCTTCTTTCTACACATTAGTTTAAAGTATAGATGGCAGTTATCTCTATCTCTATAGGAGGGGCTATAATTTGGTTTCAAGGGATTTAATTTGTTTCTTTTTAAACAAATTAAGATGAACTGAATTGCATACAACATTCTAGATTTTAAAGTAAGAAAAAGAATCTGTGAACCTACTGACATCTGAAAATGTTGCTTTGTTTTGGAATTTTGCACTGTTTGGCTTTACAAAGGATGTGGCCCTTTCCCATAGAGAAGTTCTAATAAAAATCACACAGCTCTATTTATAAGAATAAATACATTAAAAACAACCCCACCAATTCAGCTGCTAGCTATGTCTTTAAAGTAATATGTCTTGTGATTCTTGGAATACCAATTCACAACCCTACTTCTACCACAGTGCATTTCAATTCCAAATCCAATTCTATCCTCATTTCAATGTTAAGTGTTGAAATTCAGTTTACTTCTTTCTGCTTATCTAAAAGCAAGCATCCAGGCCATAGGTTGAGCTTGTTGCCATGGTAAGTATATACTCAGTGAATAATACAGTAAAACTTTGCTTGAAATACCTGTGCGTGTGTGTGTGTGTGTGTCAGTCAGTATATATATTTCATACATACAAGTATACAAAGAGAGTGTGAGAGATGGAAAAAAGAGAGAGAATGAGAGAATGAGAGAGAGGGGGAGAGGGCGAGAGAGAGAGAGAGAGAGAGAGAGAGAGAGAAACTGATTTGAGGGTACTTGTCCCTACAAATGGCATTGAATGCAAACATCAACCCTAATTTTAATTTAGTATCTACAAATAACATTTGGGTGTGTTAATGATTGAGGGGACAGGTTAGATTGCTAAATTAAATGCTGCCTAATTTAATTATGCATGAGTATACATTATCGCCTTAGTTTCTAAAACTGGAGTTTAACAAGAAAATTTATGCAAGAAAAGCTATAGCAATCACATATCTTTCTGGGTTCACAGTATTTATTCTAGTAAGTAACAGAAAAAGTTGTAGGGAAAGTATATGAGAAGAATGCAAAATTGTGCTGTGCGAACGTAGGAGCATAAGTGTGTCTCTTGTAAAAGAAGTTTGCAAAAGGTTAATTTATAGGAAGGTAAGAAACAGAAAAAAGATGTTCCAGGAATCTGCAAACTAATAATAGCTGTGAGCAAATCAAATGCTATGCATTGGTCTCTTTTGAAGAACACAAGGTTTATCTTTTATTCAAGGAAGGTGAAGCTTAGTTTTGATTTAGGAACTGGAGAAATGATATTACAAGGACTCATTGGTCTATTTCAACAAGTGGCATTATAGAAGCTGGCACTTTTCTTTCTTTCCTTCTTTAAGTAAGCCTCTTTTTCCAATCTCTCACTGCTCCTGTGGGGGTTTGAGTCCTGATGCATTTGTTGAATTTGAACTATTCTCCCAGATAATTTTTGGAATGTAATCTAAAGAACAGCCCTACTATATGAATCAAATGTCACTTCTTGCATGTACTCACATAGCAATAGACAACTCTGTACAGTACACTGTCTACACTTCATAGTAGATATTTTTATTTATTAAAACAGAATGAGATTAATATAGATTTTGAAGGAATATTGGATGTCTTCTAGTCCAATCCCCTGCTCAAGGAAGAGATCCTACACTATTTCAGACAAATGGTTGCTCACATTCTTCTTAAAAACCTCCAGTGTTAGAGCACCCACAACTTCTAGAGGAAAGTTGTTCCACTGATTAATTGTTCTCCTTGTCAGGAAGTTTCTTCTTAGTTCTGGGTTGGATGTCTTCTTGATAAATTTCCACCCATGCTCCTTATCCTGCCTTCAGGTGCTTTGGAGAGTATTCTTTGTAACAGCTCCTCAAATATGGTCCTCATTCCAACTGCTATGAGTGCATTCAGTGGAAGCTGAGGATCAATTAGACTACAGATATGCTATTATAAAATAGGCTGAATCCCCAGTCACCCCCCCTTTTTTTGTGGCAAAGACTGATGCTGGTTAAGATTGACATGACATTGGAATGACTAGGAAAGTTCTCACATAAAAACACATTGGAAAGTTCTCACATAAAATATGTCAATACTTGATGCAACAAAATGCTTTATTTTACCTTATTTTACACGGGCTGATGTAGAAGAGAGATGGGATGATTGACCCAAGGTCACTTAGATAAGTTCTGTCCAGAAGGAAAGACTAGAACCTGTGGCTTCCTATCTCAATCCAGCACTTTAACTTCTACACTGTGAGTAGTCTTGTTTTTTCTTCCATGGAGAGAAATCCTAGTAATGCCTAGAATAGAAAGTCAGAACTGATATACATATCACAGTGCTTGAGAAAGGAGTTGATGACAGCAGATGTTTTCTGACAAATTTGGCCTGATTATTTAGAACTTTTTAAGCCTGCGCTTCAAATTGTACTCAGGCACTATCAATGACCCATGCAAATATTCTGAAATCGATGTAATGTGGTTATCATTACACTCTATGAACTGAAGGGCAGCTTCCGAAAGAGCACACACTGCTAATCCTCTTTCCGGAATAATATACGTCAGCCTCGGATCAGGCAATAAATGTCATACCCATCAGAACAACAAAGTGGATTGTATGTGTTTGTATATTTCCTGAAGGATTTAATTTATTTGGAATATCTTTCAGATGACTGGAGGCAAACTGCAATCACCAGTCATTCTTTGGTGAAATCATATTTGCTCTCTATTAAAATATTTATTGATCTTTTAAGCTGTAAATCACAACTTGCTTTTTTCTCTTTTGGGGGGGAAAATCTAGTTTTTGAATGCTGGAGCAACATTAAAGATGAGCCTTGAGAAGATAATATGGTTTTTATTTTTAAAAAAATCTTACAAGATTTGGTGCATATGCCTTATTACAGCCTGTGGCATTTCTTTTTTCTTTTTTTAATCAGTTCCTGTGAATACAAAAAGAATAATTAAACTGTTAAAAACAAGAAAATTCTAATGGATATTTCTCTTAAGTGGCAAAAAAGTAGTCAATAGTTTCTCAATAGTTGGGCTAACTTAGTCAAGTGTATCTGAAGAGAAGATTCTATTGCAAATTTCAGAAGCAATACAAGTCTACCTTTGCCTTCCTCTATGTTTGCATCTCTCTCTCCCTCTCCCTCTCCCCCCCCCTCTCTCTCTTTGTGTTAAAGGTAAAAACATACAATGTAGATTAAGGAACAGCAAGTTGCAGTGTGTGGTCTGCTCATAGGTTTCTTCCACAATTCTTAATTATCATGGAACATTTGCACACTAGTCAGGGCCTTTGCCATATAATTGCAGTAAATAAATCCAAGGAACTCTTTTACTAACAACAACCACAATAGATTCAAGGCCTAAGCTCTTACTTTCAAATCCCCCTACACTGTTTGTATAGTCCAGAGGATATTTTTGCTCAGTCATGACATTTCAATGTCAATATACACAGTTCTGGGAAACCATCATTTCTAACTTCCTCATCCCTTTGATAAACATAGCTCCAGTAGGAGTGTAGTTGCAGTATCTACCTGGAGAATATGTCCAGGGTGATTCAAATGGGCTTTGATTAGAGGTCAAGAGTTGTGGCATAGTTTCATATAATCCATTATTATTAAACATGCCATATTGGCTTTTATTAAAATTCAATTTACTTATTTCTGTATAACAGAATGGTTGGAAGCCTATAGTACATGAATTGTTTTGATTGATTGGACAATGAAGATAATGTGATGTGTCTATAGGATAATATTAGTTCATAAAAAAAGAGCTGACATTAATAATTACTGGATGCTAAAATTAAATGTTTGCAGCTTACAAAGCATGACCTGGCTGCACTCATATTAGACCTTATTCTGATTAAAATGATTAGAAAAGTGGTCTGAAAGGGTTCATATAGGATTCAGTTTAACCTGAAATAGCTCTTCTCAACTGTGCACTAGAATATTTTTATATTTGCTTAAAAATCGCTGCTCAAGTTTCTAGAAGTATTAAAATAAGGTAATCAACAAGAACTATTCACAAACTATATTTTATTTAAACTGAATTTATCCTATCTTTAATAATGATAGATTTCAAAACAGAATGCATAATTAAATACTGTGGACTAGTACACATCAGCAAAAGCAACACCAATAAGTACTGGTAACCGTTGCAATTCAATAATTGCAAGGCATTTGAAAAAGAGCCAGCTAGGGGATCAATTTTGGTGCGTGCCATAGTCTTTTATTACAATGTTGAAAATAGTCATTGTTTTTTACCCCTATTTTTGCAACACTGTACTGTTGTACAAATGCACCAAGCTAAGTTTCAAAATTAGGAAAAAAAGGCATTGCAGAGGATCTTACTTTAAGTCATGTGTTATATGTGGCATGAATATGGCTCTCTTCCAGAATACATTCTGTATGCATTTTTAAGTAGGGACACTGAAATCGTGAATATTTTATTAAATCCATTGTAACTCCTTCGGTTGCTGTAATCAGAATTGATTGGTCCTAGAACAATCTTTGTCACTGTTAAACTATGTAATCAATGTGGCCATGAATGGATTATAAATCAATAGTCTTTTTCCTCTGCTATTAAAACATGCATACTGACTTTCCTAGTCCAATTGTCTCCCAACCCTCTATAAAGTCAAGTGAAGTTACTGTGGTGTCTGCTGGACTTTTGTATTCCAGATCATATTTCTTATCCCTCACGGCCACCAGCAATTCTGCTGGTGGCCTTCCTGTGTCTCCCACTTACCATCTTAGAGGCACCAATGGAAATGAAACATTTTCAATAGCTACATTTGGGAAGCTCTGCACCATTCTCAGTAACCCCACCCCCTCCCTTGTCCAGTTGCCTGCCCAACTGAACCCAGCTTTCCAATCTCAGATAGTTTATATACACTCCTCCCTCTCTATTCAGAGATGGCTGGCTGTATGGCAATTCTACTAATCTGGAATCTTTTATCTTAACTTTGCTCATAAGGATACATTGCTATTATTTTATGGCAATGTTTCCACAGACAGATGAGGTGGTACTTTCTATTTATACTTTGGGAGTTGTGGGGGGGGGAGTGGTTACAATTAATTTAAAACACTTTATCCATGATGACTTGATTGGCTATTGGTCTTAACAATTACCATCTTCAAGAAGAAAGCAATCTGCCTATGTTCTAAAAAAAGCTTTTCAGCTGATAAATCATGCAAGTTTATCATTTTGAACCTGAATTTTTATTTAGGTTTTGAATTAGTACTTTGTAGATTGAGAGTCCTGTTTTTATTAGTTTTGTTTTTATATGTTGGTGCAAAATGCATATCTAATATTTAGTGTACACTTGCACTATCCAATGTGTGTTTCCCCCCATCTGATTTACATGATTAACTTATTTAATGAGGCAGAAAGAAGGTTCCATCCATTGTACTTAGTCACAAGCAATGCGGCACTGAATAAACAGTAACAGCACATTAATCTTGCTGACTTCTCATTATTATGCAGGAACGGAAATAAATTAGTACCTGATTCCATTGTTCCAAAGCATTTACCATGCTTAGCTGAAACGAGCCAGGTACGCTATGTTAAGAATTTTTTCCCCATTGTTAAATTGGAAGTTTCAGAAAAGAAAAATTGTAAGTGGCAATAAATAAAATTGAAAAAGAAAGTCAAGAGAGTCAAAACTCTCCAAAACTTCTTTGATTCATTTCAAAGTATAGAAATGTTCAGCTACATCTTAAGGTAAGAAAAAAAAATCAGGAAATGTATCACCACATTTAACAAAATGTCAACATGGTGACAGCAAGAGTCAAAGGAAGTTATTCAAGTCGAGACTTTAGTGGAGTTTGCATCCGATGAACAGAATCTGCCTACATTTCTTTGTGTGTGTATAATTTTATTCACCATTTTACACATGCACAGAACATGTAAAATATGCAAAATAAGCATATGCAACATCTATTCCCATTTCAGGTAAGTGTGAAATATGCAAATTGTGCATGCATAAGTTCCAAGTGTTATTGAAATGGGGAAAAAAAACCCAGCAAACTTTGGCAACATGAATGAAAAAAGAATGGATAACAAAACTTAAAAGAACATGTAACATATAACTATAAGCCTATAACTGATCTTATACTGTAACAACAACATTATAAATTCTTCAAATAAATCAAATATCTTCAAATATAAATCTAATAAACCAAACCAAACCAAACCAAATAAATCAGCAGTTGGAAAAGCATTTGGATTGTCATGCTAGACTCTTAAATAAGTGCCAAAGAAGAATAAGACAATTACAGAGAAACTGTTTGTGACTTTTGTATCTAGCTTCCCTTTGTGCATGAAATTACATTTTGAGGAAGCAATATGAAGAGCAGTAGTGACAAAACCAAAGCTCTAGGCTTTAGCCTTTAATTAATACTTGACAAATAACAGTGTCCGGATGGGCAGGATATAGATCATGTATGGACTGATAGTGACGCAGCTGGGTGTTACCAATCCCAAAAGAAACATTGAAGGTTGAGAGTGAAAATTTGAGTGCAGAAGAGCTATCAGCAAGGTAGATAGACTTATATATAATTTTATTAACGATTTTAATTATAATAGTAAAATTGGAGGGAGGGAGGAAAATAGATAGAAGGGATGAAAGGTCCAAAGGTTATGATTGAGAGCTTCACTTCAATTATCTACTTTGTGTGATGAGAAAAGTACTGAAATTATTGAGCAAATAAGAGAAGAAAATTATTAGGAACATATTTGTTCACAAAGCATGACAAGAAAAGTCGATTTTTTAAAAAAAAAAGAAATGTAGTTTTAAAATAAAGAAAAATAAATAACATGAAAAGATCATTGTTCTTTCATTTGTAAGCAAGGAGAAATTAAGCCCATCTTTTGCAAAGCTAGTTCAGCATTAAAGAATGGCATCTTGACAATATTTATAAAGCAGGTATGTCATTAGAAATCAACAAAATATAAGCCAATATACCAAACACTGTTACAAGTAATCAAATTATGACTACAGTTGGGATCAGAATTTCCATTGCTAAGTAAGTGGTTGTTAAATAAGTCACACCTTATTTTGCAACTTTGGGGCAGGGTTAAGTGAATCACACAGTCATTAAGTGAATTCGGCCTCCCCCCTATTGAGTTTGCTTGTCTGAAGCCAGCTGAAAAAGGCACAATGGCGATCATGTGAGTAGCACTCCAGGGTGCTACTAGTTGCTAAGCAACCAAATTTTGATCACATGACTACAGAGATGTTGTATGATTATAAGTGCTAGGGCCAGTCATAAGTCACTTTTTTCAGTGCCGCAATAACTTCGAACAGTTGCTTTAAAAATGGTTGTAAGTTGAGGACTACCTGAAATCCCAAACAACAGTCTGCATTTTGTAGTCTCAATAATCACCAAGGCTGAATTAATACTTAATTTTATTTAACTTGCTTTTCTAATTTTGGCTTCCCAATGGTTTGGGTAAATTAGAAAGATAATGGTGAACTATATTGGCTTTATGCTCTGTACAAGCACCCTTATTGCAAGGAGATTGGAGTCTGGGGCTGCCACCATGATTCCCACTGTTCCATTTCCCCTCAATTTATTTTGCAATGCACCCAGAAGGTTTGATATATGACATATACAATATCTGCCTAAAAATGCTTTTTGGTGGAGATTTTCAGCTGTACATTGAGAACAGTAACCTATCAATTGCAAGCCGGGCAGTGAAAATATCCCATAATGCAGTACATTTTGCCATTCTAGTAAATATTTCTCTCAAGGTATGATCAGAAAACATCCCTGTAGAAAAAGCATATAATTTTGTTCACTTCCAAAGACATTATCAAATAGTGTATTTGTCTGATGGCTACCAGCGGCAGTGATGTGGGGTGGGTTGTGGGGCTAGAACAGAGATGACGAGGAGACCAATAAAAGAGAAGTTAAATATTAATCAGTTTTGGCTAACATGAATAATGAATAAGCTATTTAGCATGCCCTTGTTTAATCATGGTATTGATCTATTAAGCATGGTGTATGAAAAGTCCAGCGTAGGTCCTCTTTTGCATTTAAAATATTATTTAATTTTAACCCTTGTCCTCTATTTCTGTTCACATGGAAGATGTAAAAAAGTAAAAACAAATCCCCCAAACAAGTGACTCTTATAGCTTTACTTGAGTTAACCACATTTATGGTGATTAAAATTGCCTTCTATAATCATAATTATTTTACTGAATAATTTACAATAAAACTATTGAGCAAAAAGGCTCAAAATACAAGCAACTGGGAACTGTTGTAAATGCATTGTACCAATTCTATAAACACAGCATTGTTTTCTTCATCTATTCTGAATGCTATTCTTCTTCTCATTTGAAAAGATGGCAATAAATACATGTGAAAGAAAACTGGGGATAATTTAAACATGGAAGAAGGCACCAAGTAGAAACTCACAAACTAATATTTGGTCTATGCAAGAGTAGGAATTAAGAAAGAGAAAGGCTTTCTTGTTTTCCAATTAATTGTGGGGAAGGAAGGAAGGAAGGAAGGAAGGAAGGAAGGAAGGAAGGAAGGAAGGAAGGAAGGAGATGGGTGTGAGAGAGAGGGAAGGAGGGGGAGGGAGGAAGAGAGGGAGAGAGAGATAGAGAGAGATAGAAAAATAGATAGATAGATAGATAGATAGATAGATAGATAGATAGATAGATAGATAGATAGATAGATAGATCCTGGCAGAAACTCAGGACAGTTTGAGACTGGGTAAGAAATATAGTTGCCAAAGTATATAAGCTGACAGGGACTAGAAGAGGGACCTTTTCAGCAATGGCCCCTGCCTGGTGAAATATTTTCCCCCTAGAATGACCCCAGTCATGCTGGCATTTCATAAGGCTTTAAAACCTGAATATGCAAAGGGACAGTTAATTATCCCTGAATATGCTATGGTTCAATTAATTATCTCGCTGCTTTATATGGATGTTTTTATCAATTTTATTTTTATAGTTTTAGAATTGTAAGCCACCCTGAGTGATTGATTGAAAAAAGTAGTCAAAATTGAACATGTCTGTGTGTGTGAGCACACATGTATGAATGAATGAATGAATGAATGATTGAATGAATGAATGAATGAATGAATGAATGAATGAATGAATGATTCAAATCTAATTAATGAAAGGTAAAGAATAATTCTTCTTCATACTGAGAAAGGATCAGGAGTATGTAATTTAGAGAAACTAGGCATATACATTCATCCTGTGGTTTGGTGCTAGTATACAAATTAACCCATATCAATTTGCACCTTCCCCCTCCTAATAATTTATTGAAACTCCCAATTTTAACTTTCCCCCAAACTCCTCCCTCTTTTCATGTGGGCTATAAAATACTTGCAATATTTTGGAAGATTTGCAAGTAATTGTGCAGCTTCCATGTAGACGTTGGAGAATAACCCTTACCAAAAAAATTTGGGACTAAAGGATTACAAGGAATGAAATCAATGGAAGATTGCAGTTTTACTTATTCAGTAGGAAAATACAGAAAATTAATAGAGTGGTATAAGTAGATAGATGGATAGATGGCAGAAAATACTGAATATCTTCCACTTTCCAAGCAAGATTCCAATGTGATAATGTCTCAGAACACAAAAAACTTTAGTAGGAATATTTTACTACTCTTGGAAGAAAGAAGTAAGGATGAGAACTGAATACGGGAACTATCTTGCAATATATCATTTTAACATCCTTTCCCTAAAGCATTGTAATGGAGGACCTTGCTAAAATATTCACTATGAATATAATCTAAAGCTCTTCCCTGTTGCACTCTCTCTACCTTGGATATTTCCTTCCATGAGATTTTAGTGAGAAATTCATCAGCTTTTGTAATATCCTATGTCTTCTTATCTCTGCTAAGCTCTGAATTACTAATGAACAGTCCAAGAAGGTGTAGATTTGGTTTTGCTCAGCCTGATGTAGTTCAAGGTCTGGAGTTCACCTGCATGTAAAATGTATCCTTATTCTTTTGTATAGTGATCAATGTTGCATTAGATTACTATCTCTTATAAGCTGACGCTGGGAAGCATTCCTCTTTAGTAACACTTTCCAGCAGTCTTCCCTCGTGCCATAGAGGGCAGATTGTATCTGGCATTGGTTTAAAAGCATTTGATCATTCTTTATGTTTGGGCATTCTGCAGGTTGTGTGCAGGAGAACCATCAATTGAAAATGTAGCATATGGATTACAATGTAATATGTAATTGGGCTGATATTCATCGCAAGCTATTGAAATTTGATTGACCACTAATATTCAGGATTCCCAGCTTTTTGCAGCTGTTGTCAGGTAGTCCTCTATTTACAACTGTTCATTTAGTGACTGTTCAAAGTTACAATGGCACTGAAAAAAGTGACTTATGATCATTTTTCACAATTATGATCATTGCAGCATCCCCATGGTCATGCGATCAAAATTCAGAAACCTGGCAACTGATTCATATTTCCTTCTCTTAACAACTGGATTACTAACTTAACCACTGCAGTGATTCACTTAACAAATATGGCAAGTAAAGTTGGAAAATGGGCAAACTCACTTAACAAATGTCTCACTTAGCAGCATAAATTGTGGGCTCCAGTGTGGTTATAAATTGAGAACTATTTGTATTCCAGCACCAAACTATTCATGCTTATTCTATACCAGAAAAGAACTGGTGAGCACATGTTTCATTGTTCTGATTCACACATGCATATTAAATATAAAAGATACATAAATAATGTGACCTTTATTGTTTCATTGAGGCTGTAAGACAAAAACTAATAAAACAGCTCATATGGTGTGGAAAAGAATCAATAAGTAAGTTCTACAATCTATTTTGAAATTCCTCATTTAGTGATGAATTTGTTCATGATGATGAAGTTGAAATATCTGATCATCTCCTGTAGTGTCCTTTCATCTGTGTGTTTTTTTCCAAACAAATGTGTTTGACAAATGTTTAATCATGATCAGCAGGATTCAATAAACCCTCTAATTACTGGATTTCAGTTTAGTGGTTTTCAAATGCAAGGGATAAAAGTTGTTTGTTGGTTTAAAGATGTGAAATGGCCTACTCCGATTGAATAAATATTTTGGTGTAATGGATACGCCTTATCTTTAATACTTCATTAAATCACTGATTCACTATTTTCCCCATTATTTTCTTACAGCAACTGTTGTAAATGTCCCAATTTAGTCATTTATCTCAACTCAGATAAAAGTAAAATAATGACATGTGTCTTTTGTTGTACATATTGCTTAGTGGACCTCACTCTTATTCATTCTTCACTCTTACACACACACACACAGACACAATCAATTTTAATTTATTTTTCTAGTATTAGAGTCTGCTATATATTATTCTAATTTTCAGGTTTTCTTAATCATCTAACATCTAATAAAAGAATATTTTGTCATTTTACATAATAGTTGAAAATGAGATTTGAGGGCAGTGGTAGTGGAGGAGGAAGAGGAGGATAAACATTAATGGCCTTGTCATTACACATGTTGATACTTTTGTACAAGGGTCTGCCTCGAAGGCATATATAAGTCATCCAAGCCATTCTCACATCATGTTTCCTAAGAATTAGAAAACATTTTTTTGTCAGCAGCTGAGATATAAAACTGCCTATTTACTGAATAACGAAGGTAGCAAAGGTGACCATCTCTGTAAAAAGACTTCGTATCAAAACTGAATTGACAGTCATCACACAAAGAGGCTCTACACAACTTTGCCTTTAGCTAATGGGGACATTGCACAGATATG